>NW_028093576.1:0-239687 GCF_014824575.4 Sturnira hondurensis
TGTATTTCCAGATGGGTCCTGGGTGAAGGTTAGTGTGGCTTCCACTCCCTGCATCACCTTCTACCACTATTCTCTGTTGGCGGTTTCTTTGCTGGTGGGTCTCTTCTCCTGGCAGGGATACTGGTGTTCACAGCTCCCAACTACGCTTTTTTGTGAACAGTTGGAAGGGGAAGGCAAAATGTTTTAAGACAGCAGGAGTGTGTTGTATGGCTATTAAAGTACCATCCTGTAGAGAAGAGATAGAAGGTCCTTTGTATATGTATAGCGTTAACCATGAAGTTTCAGCCAACTTGCCACTTTTTAGAACGGGTGGAAAAAGGGTTACACTCTAGTTAGGGGTGGGGAGGGATTGTGAGTCAGATCTAGAAAGCAGTGAGCTTATGGGAGGTCAGATTATGAGGGAAAGTGAGAGCAAGGGATAGAGTATAGTTGCAATTTGTGAGAGAATGGAGTTGACCACAACAGTAATAATGTTCAGGAAACAGTGAGGGGGGATAAGATTAGGGAGGGTTGCTGTGCAAAATTTACAATTGTATGGAACAGCCATTATTCACAATAGAAGTGGAGCACACATCACAGAATAGAATCTCTATGATCTAAATAAAAGAATAGGGACTAAAGGAACTAGACTGGCATGCTATTGAAACTGAAGTGAATGGAAGAGAGAAAATTAAAATACAATCTGAAAGACAATAAAACTGAAACACGTCAAACGCTGGAATTTAACAAGCCAAGTGAGACTAAACAAAAAGAAGAGAACTACCAAAGTACTAGTAAACTAAGAGATGTAAAAATAATGAAAAGAGTAATGTAAAAATGCATTACCTTGCAAAGTTAAATTTGTCTCACTGGAGGACTTCCACCAAGATTGAGCCATAGGTGGAGACACTGTGCCTTGTCCAACAACCAAGTTTGAATACAATAAACGTTTGGAGAACAAAGAAATAGCCAAGGACCTGAAAATTGAATTATACGGAAGTCCGACAACAACTACCATGCAACTGGGATGAGTGACAATCCTGGGACTGAGTTGTCCTGCTCTGATGAACACCAAGGGATCCTATCCTGCTATGGAACAGGCACGGACATTCCAAAACATGGCACAAGAGTAATTCAAAGTCCCAGAGCCAAAAACTCTTGGTGACTGAGAAATTGCCAGCCTCTCAGAAGCACAATTCAAGACACTGTTTATCAGGATGCTCACAGAACTGGTTGATCATAGTCACAAATTAGAGGAACATATGACGGCTAAACTAATTGAAATGAAGGTAGATTCCCAGGAAATCAACAGCGACGGAAAGGAAACTGGGACTCAAATCAATGGAATGCACAAGAAGGAAGAACAAACCATCCAACCAGAAACGAATAAAGAAATGAGAATTTAAAAAAAAAATAACCAGAGGCTTAGGAACCTCTAGAACATCTTTAAACATTCCAGCATCCGGATTATTGGGGTACCAGAAGGGGGAAAGAAACAGCCACGAGTGGAAAACTTATTTGAACATATAATAAAGGAGAATTTCCCCAGTCTGGCAAAGGAAGTAGACTTTCAGGAAATCCAGGAAGCTCAGAGAGTTCCAAAGAAGTTGGGCCCAAATAGGAACACACCAAGGCACATCATTATTACATTAGCCAAGACTAAAATGAAGGGGAGAATCCTAGAAGCAGCAAGAGATAAGGGTACAGTCACCTACAAAGGAGTATCCATCAGACTGTCAGTGGATTTCTCAAAAGAGACCTTGCAGGCAAGAAAGGGCTGGAAAGAAGTAGTCCAAGTCATGAAATCCAAAGACCTACAACCAAGATGGCTCTCTCCACAAAAGCTTTCATTTAGAATGGAAGGACAGATAAAGTGCTTCTCAGATAAGGTCAAGTTCAAAGAGTTCATCATCACCAAGCCCTTATGATATGAAATGCTAAATGGACCTATATAAGAAAAAGAACAAGAAAAATATTAACAGTGAAAGGACAGCAAACTCACAGTTATTAACAACCACACCTAAAACAAAAGCAAACCAAGAGGACAGCTCGATCAAGAGTGGAAACATAGAAATGAAGAACACATGGAGGGTCAGCAACAGGGGAGTTGGTGGTGGAGAACGGGGGAGAAGGTACAGAAAAACAGCATGGACAGTAGGTAGAAAATAGATAAGGGTAGGGCAAGAAGAGTGGGGGAAATATAGAATCTAAAGAACCTGAGACACGTGGCTATAAACTAAGGAGGGGGGATGGTGGGGGAGGGAGTGTGCAGATGGAGGGGAATAAAGGGGGGGACTAGAACAACTGTAATGGTATAATCAATAAAATGTATTTAAAAATTAAAAAAAATATGTATCTCACTGTCTCAACTGTTGAGATGACCCCTCTTGGATCCAACTCTGGTCCTTCACAGCTCCAGGTTTTATTGTCTTACTTGTGGTAATTTAAAAATAAATTAGGTCAGAAAGGAGGGAGAAATAAAAGGGAAGGGAAGGAATAAATGAAGAGAGAATTTCAAAAAGAAAAGAAAGGAGTTCAAAGAAAACAAAAACAAACTACTTAGAGAAATAAAAGCATCTCTTGCTGGCTTCAAAGTGGCCAGGCCAATTCTGCTGGTCGTCTTGGCTGTGGCAGGCTGAGGGGGAAATCCTTTTCAGTTTTTCTCCCTTCCTTAGCCACACTCTTCACTCTTCCAGTTTGCCCGGCCTCAAGCCCAGTTCCTCAGTTCGCTGCCAAGTCCCCAGTGCCCTTGTGAGCCCAGCCTACACCTTCAGTCCAACAGTGGTGCTTTCTTTGAGGTGCACCCATTAGTGGCAGTCCACATACCACCTTATCGCTCTTTATTGCTCTAGGTGCCTGGGACTCTCAGAGTGCCTTCCTGCTAGTTCAGCCCCTCCTCCACAAAACAGTTAAGTCTTTCTGAGGATTCCTGACTCCCAGAGCCCCACATTCTCTTCTGTGGGGATGTCTTCTCATTCCTCTTAGAAAGCCAGTAGGCCCTGCAGGGCAGGGGGACCACTATGGCTACTGCTGTGGATGCAGGTACGTGCCTCTTCTTGGCATCCCGCAGGCTGCAGGGATTGGGTTTGAGGTGCCTCTGGGAGGTGAGGTCAGGTGCACTGCAAGCCATGGCTCTGGGCATGAGCACTTGGCCGTGGCTACTGGGGTAGAAGCGACAGCCACCGATTCCTCAGGTGCGGGTTCTCACCCTCCCCTGGGCTTTGGCTGTGAGCTCTGGACCTTCTGTGCCACTGCAGAAGCACCATGCAGCTGGACTTGGTAGGGATACAGGAGATCAGGGGCTGCTGCTAAAGGAAAAATTTCCAAACAGCCTCCAACTGCCTCTTTTCTCTTTTTGCTTTTGAAAAAATTCTCCTGCTGAAGCCTGCCTCTACAAACAAATACTTGGCCTCTCTTCCAGCCCAGCCCACCAACCAGAACCCAGAACTCTTGTGGTCAGGGTCACTCAAGGCCCAACTCTTGCCAGCTGGTGCCCACAGTTTCAGACAGTGAACACCACCCGTGAGTGCTTGCCACTTATCCTCATTCCTGCCCTGCAAATTGAAGGCACCGGGGCCCAGGGGGGCTAAGTGGGAAGAGATGTGGGAGGGCTCCGTGCTGCTCAAAACTTGTTTGGCAGATGTGGGAGCCCCTGACCTGGCTCTGTCTCAGGAAACCTGCAGCAGACCCAGTGGGTTCCAGTCTGGGGAAGCAGGTGACCTGGTCCCCTCACTGGTCCCAGGGACCTTATTGAGTTGGAATACTCTCCTTACCCCCTGAGTTTCCAATGACCTCTATAATTTTCCATCTCAATCATCATATATGCTGGGATACCATTGGCTGTCTGTGCAGTTCTTCAGAAGATCAGATAGGATTGCCACCCATGAACAGAGGAAGGTGGATGTATGTGTTCATATATTGTGCTTGCTTGTGTGTGTTTGTGTTAGTTCGTGTGTGTGTGTGTGTGTGTGTGTGTGTGTGCGTGTGTATGCTGCAAACAGCCTAAGCACCCATCAGTAAAGGAGTGGATCCCAAAACTGTAGTATATTTACACGATGGACTATGGCATAGCGGATACAAATACAGGATCCTTTGTGACAGCATGATCAGAACTTGAGAGCATTATGCTGAGTGAAATAAGCCAGGCAGTAAAAGACACACAGCATGAGATTTCACCTTTGTGCGGAACCATTACATTACTCTTGACTCTTTTCATCTGTGCCTAAACTGGACACTCAAAGAAATAAATCTTCAGCCTTCTCCCAGGCAGTTCAGCTACAACATAGAATTTTCCTTACCGTTCACAACAGCATTGATGGACTTGGATAGCATATCCTAAGTGAAATATGCCAGTCAGAGAAATACAAATACCATATGATCTCACTCATATATGGAGTGTAACGAGCAAGAGACAGAGAGAAAGCAGGCACATGGATATAGAGAACAGACTGATAGCTGTCAGAGGGGATGGGATTTGGAGGCTGACTGAAACCGGTGAAGGGACTGAAGCAAAAGAAAAAAAAAAAAAAACAATAAAGATAGAGACAAGAGTAAGATAAGTGCCACAGGAAAAGTGGGGTATGTAAGCAAAAGAGGGTAAAGGGGGATAAATGGTGATGGAAGGAGAACTGACTTGCAGTGGAGAAGACAAAATACAATATATAGATATTATTTTAAAAGAACTGCACACACCAAGGCTACATAACTTTATTAACCAATGTCAGCACAATAAATTAGGTACAAGTATATTTGAAAATAATATGTAAAAGTCATAAAATTTATAGAATGTATATTCACATTTCTGTGTGCAAACGTTTATAGCACCATGCTGTCTAACAATTTGAGGAGACTTTTCAAATATCAAAAAGAAAGAGAGGTGGCTGTAATTCTTACAATCTGCATAAGCTTCAAACAACAACAACAACAACAACAAAACCCTTCTTCTTCTAGGTTTTTCATATGCTGAGTTCTGGCTAAGTGATTTGCCAGACGAATTGAAGGTATGTTCCTTTACCCACTGCTTATCCAAAGTGTGCTATACTTAACTAGGTTGTAAAACTGGACAAGTCAGATGGTGAAAAAAAAAACTGTGTTTGAACTCAAGAGTTATTCAATTAAAGTAATTGAATGTAAAGAACATACAGAGGCTATTAAGTTAGCCATTACATAGTTACTAAACCTTAACAGAGAAGATAAAATAACATTTGTCCTGGTGAAGGGGAGGTACAACATGTCTTTGCAAAATGAAGTAAGACTGCCTCATCAAGTTAGTTATGTCTATGAAGCATGCACGAGCTGTAAAAATACGGTAATGTAGGTAGTACTGCATGCTTTTATTTTTGTTCTTTTCCTTTTCTTATTTTCATTTACAGTCTGAAAGACGCACTTATTTCTGAAAATGAGCCCTAAGGAAATGAACCGTGATGACAGGTGTGATAAGACAGTGACTATGTCTTATGGCAGTAACTATATGTCTTCAGTCACGAATAACTAAAAAAAAAAAAAAGTCTCATGAATCACATAATGTATTTCTGTACCTATGAATATGAAACGGTCTGCTCTTTCACACTCATCTTGATTTCCCTACATTGGAACGCACTACCACCATAAATTTTACAACTCCAGAACTCCCCACTAAATTGAACAAACGGTCAGAATTTAATTAACTGTGTCATGTAAGCCTTTCCTGGGCTAGCTGAGGTGTTTTCAAACAAGAGTTGCCAAAGGATCATATATCAAATATTTGACACTTGTTCAAGTACCCTCATAAATGCAGCACTGGCCAGTTGCAATCCTGGTTTGCCAACTCCACTTGAAGAATACAGTGGATACTGGGCATGCTCCAGGTCATTTAGAAGGGAATGCTTTTCATCAGGTCCCCACCCAACCCTGCCTTTCTCCAGCTGGTAAGGAGAAAACAAAAGCTCCTCAAACAGGCTAGACCCCTTCAATGTCTTATTTCACACAATATTTTCTAATACACACAGGACAACCAAAAGAATAGAGAGACCAAATCATGTCAACCACATTGCACTCAATCCAAGATTTACCTTCCACACAAAACAAGTGACAAACAAGTGTGATGCGCCATGGAACTATGTTTGTAAAGTGTTAAGCTTTACAGCAGCAGCTGGGTCCTAGTACTATCTGATCACTAGGATCAATTCCAAGTCGAATTGTATCTCTGACATGTATCATCATTTCTACACAGAGTTAAGCCGCAAATTTCATTTGATAGCTAAAGGAAGTAGTCATAAAGGATTGTTTTCGGGTGGGGGTGGGATGTTTTGACTCTGCTAAAGTTGGCATAGTATATAGTCAGATTTCACGTACATTTCCTCTTCTGTCTGGACTGTCAATTATCATGGAAGTTCATACTTTACTTAGATTCTTGGCTCTTGTCCCTAGTAGATAATTTTGCATTTTAACAAATTTTAGATTGCAAGTGTGAGAGGAAGATCAAAATAAAAAATGTAGCTTTTAGGCACTGAAATAAGTAAGGAATGAACTCACCATGTCTGGACATTTGCCCATTCTAAATGAAGAGCCCCGTTGCTATTGTTTTCCCTTAGACATCTATCTAACATAAACAAATGCAGCATGATGTTTTGAGACATGTGAATATGGAGCCTATTTGTCCACTGACTTGCTGGCACATCCCAGTTTCTTCACAAATGGCATCTTTATATACATAAGCTGCCTCTACTTTGAGACTTGGCAGGCATCTCAATTTGTCAAATGTTAAAAATATTATCAAAAAGCCAATATGAATCCAACATACTATGCTTGTTTCATATCCCATACTCGTCTTAATTTTAGATGGCATTAAACAAAATGATCCAAAAAAACCTCTACTAATCATTTTCTTATGGCTTGTTCTTCTCTTAATGGACTAGAGAGCTTGAATTAGTTTTAGTTTTCACACAGGGAGTCACTGTTGTATCAAATCTTGCTTTAATTGTAATTAGGAGTGACACACATAAGGCAATGAGATCAATAAGTGATAACATTGAAACCATAATACAATGAGTAGAGATACTCCCATGAAGAAGAAAATAAGGCAGATAGGAAATACAACTGTAGAAATGTATACATTAAAGCAAGGCAAGACTGCCAAGCCCTCTCATATATCACACAGATCAATAGTTCTAAGGAAATGCAGAAGAAGAAAACTTTCATCAGAAAACCTATTTGAAGGCTTAGGAACCTCCAGGACATCTCTAAATGCTCCAATATCTGAATTATAGTGGTAACAGAAAGGGAAGAGACAGAGCAAGTGTACAACTCATTTGAACAAATATAAAAGGAGAACTTCCCCAATCCGGCAAAGGAAATAGACTTCCAGGATGTCCAAGAAGCTTAGAGAGTCCCAAAGAAGTTGGACCCAAGAAGGAACACACCAAGGAATATCATAATTACATTAGGCAAGATTAAAGTGAAGGGGAGAGTCCTAGAAGCAGCAAGCGATAGGGGGACAGTCACCTACAAAGGAGTATCCATCATACTGTCAGTAGATTTCTCAAAAGAGGACTTACAGGCAAGAAGGGGATGGAAAGAAGTAGTCCAAGTCATGAAATCCAAAGACCTACAACCAAGATGGCTCTCTCCACCAAAGCTTTCATTTAGAATGGAAGGATAGATAAAGTGCTTCTCAGTTAAGATCAAATTCAAGGAGTTCATCATCACCAAGCCATTTTAATATGAAATGCTAAATGTGCCTATATAAGAAAAATAACAAGAAAAATATTAACAGTGAAAGGACAGCAAACTCAGTTATTAACAACAACACCTAAAACAAAAGCAAACTACGAGGACAGCTAGATCAGGGGTGGAACCATAGAAGCGGAAATCACATGGAGGTTTAGCAACAGACGGGTGGAAAGAGGAGAAAGGAAAAAAAAGTACAGGAAATAAGTAGCATAGACAGTAGGTAGAAAATAGACAGGGGGGTGAAGAATAGTAGGAGACATATATAACTTAAAGAACTTTAGACACGTGGTCATAACTAGGGGGGGGTGCGGGAGGTGGCGTGCAGGGTGGAGGGAATTTAAGGGGGCAATTAGAATGACTGGAATGGCATAATCAAAAGAATATATTTAAAAAAAAAAACTCTTTTCATGCTATGGAAATGTTACATAAAAAGCATGTCTCAGTATATGAAGCACTCATCACTACATCAACTGAATCAATGCCCAGAAGATCGTGTGGAAAGGGTCTTTGGAACTGTGTTTAGTTTAATTTCCTCCCTTGGTCTCATCCTTCAAGCAGATTCCTAGAGCTCCTCTGGAGGAAGGCTTCAATCTATCTGAGAATCAACAGTAGCACAGGCCTAATCCAGTTGTCGCTAAATCTACATCTGCTGCTTTCACAGGGCTCTGCTCTTTCAAGGCTTCCAATTTCTGATTGAGATCACCTCTTTCCACTGGAAGTGCTCTGAACAGCTCCTGTAATTTATGTACAAGTTTCCCTGCCCACACAAGTTTTCACTTCCCTGTGATAAATGTCTAGCAGTTACACTGTTGGGTCATATAGGATATGTATATTGAACTTACATCTCTTCTCGTGCTTACTTGCTATTCTTTAAGTGAAATATGTATTTAGATACTTTGCCCACTTTCTGCTTGCAAAGTTTTTTTTTTCCTGTTACATATTGTAGATTGATCAGACATATGGTTTGCAAATAATTATCTCAATTATTTATTCCTCTAAAATTTTTGGCAAGGATCATTTTTCATTTTGATGAAGTCCAATATGTCACCTTTTCCTTTAAGGACTGGGCCTTGGGGTGAGGGCTGATAACCTGTTGCCTAGCCCAAGACCATAACATTTTGTCAACGATTTTATTTCTAAGATTTTTGTAACTTTTTATTTATTAAAACTCTTACATATTAATTCTTTATCTATCTACCTATCTCTGTATTTATTCCAGGGTAGGAGGGAGAGGGAAAGAAACATCAATGTGTGAACTATACATTGAAAAGCTGCCTCTTGAATGCCATAACTGGCGATCCTGGCTGGCAACCCAGGCATGTGCCCTGACTGGGAATCAAACTGGCAGCCTTTTGGTTCATAGGCCAGCACTCAATCGACCCAGACAGACCTTACAGACCAGTGTTATTTCTAAACATTCTAAACTTTTACATCTTACATCTAAGTCCATGACACATTTTGAGTTAAATGTTTATATAGGGTGTGCATTTGATGTCAAAGTCTGTTTTCTTACCTTTGTGTGTCTGGTTATTGTAGACTATCCTTCTTCCGTTGAATTGCTTTTGCACCTTTGTCAAAAAACAGCTGCTTATATACTATGCCCTCTTGATTACTCCAGTAAGTCTTAAAGTCAGGTAATGTGAGTCCTTACAACTTTTCCTTCAAAACTGACGGAGCTTACTTAATTTTCTACACAAATCCTTTCCATTCCCCCAACTTTGTCTCCCACTTTGTTCTAGAGCACTTTATTCTAGAGAAGAAAGTTCTTGCATAAGCTCTTCCTTTTCTTGTTGCAACTGCTGTAAATATTGTTGGTTTTGCTCCAGTCTATTTGTCCTCCAACCACTGCAGGAGAGGCCCACTGACTGCTGACACCTGACTGCACAGATTCTTGGTGAACACTGAGCCAATATGGACCTTGGTTACTGAGTCCACATGAGTAAGACTGTCAACCCTTCTCTATGCATCCTACTCCTTTTGGCACAGGATCTTGGGCAGATCAACTGCTGATTCAAAGCACAATTTTCCAATGAGTACATGAGGTACAAAATCGATTGGGATTTCAATTTTCTCATACTCTGAGTCCCTTTGAGCCTGAATAGATGGAAAGCAAGTGTAGAGTATCTTGCCAGTTTTTGTGCTTTTATCTTCTAAGAAATAGCAACAAATAAATCCTACAAAGTGTCGATCCATCATCTGGTACATGGCTTGTGTGTGAATATCAACATGCGAACACCAAAAACTTATATGAAGATGTGAATGATACGAGCCCACTCTTGTCATGGGATGACCTGTCAGTTCAGCCACCCTCTCTGCCTCTGTTGAGGCTGCAGATAGCTGCTCCAGAGAAATTTCAACTCGATTCTTCCTCTTATCAGATCATTTCAAGATGATGACAGAATGAATGTCAACAATGTTAACCTTTTCAGCAACCGAGTGTGTTTTAGTTCTGGCATATATAAACTTAGAGTCATTCTTTGTGTCATCATTCATCTCTCCAATACACAGTCCCATCGCCTTCCCCTTCTCTGTGCTCGGAGCATGGTTCAGACAAACAAGGAAGGCATCCAACTCAAGACGAACCGCCTGCACCTCCATCTTGGTCTGGACCTGCTAACGACTGCCTCGGGCCAACTGAGGCCAGACCAACCCAGAGCTCAAGCCACTACTCTGTTCTTCAGATCAGGTACTGCGCTCTATTCAGCTTCATATACCCCGAAATACGCACAATAGATTACACATTGAATTTTTGAAGACTCTTGGAAACTATACCGGTTTCCATACTAGGAAACCTTAAATTTAAACCGATTTAAACCAACTTAACCAAGGGAGTGGTTCTCAATTCCGACTCTGTGCCACACAGAGTCTGTTCGGTGAATTAAATACAACACAGTGTATCCATTCAAGAGGAAGATTATACTGAGTTAAAGTAATATTTAAGGAGAAGTATGCAACAACACCATGGAATGGATACAGTCCAGAGTAAAAAATACCAAAATATGTGCATTATGTTTGTAATTAAGCAAACGGTACTTATCATAAAAGTCCAGAACACAATACACAAAACATGACACTGGATGACAAGCTAGGACTCTAGATCCCTTTTTTGCTACTAACCATCTGTTTTGTATAAACTTTCCATTCATTCCAAATGTATAACTGGGTGCATACTCAGGGTATAGTTTAAACTTCTTTGGAGATTAGTAAATAGCACCACCTATTATTCCTCCTAAGTAATAGAGGAGAAAAAAAAAACCAAAACATACCACATAACCAAGCAAAGAAAGAAACAAACAATACCCTGAAAGAGTTATGACAGCCTAACAAGATCAACTGAACAGTTTGAAAACATACAGATATCTCTTGGGCTCTAATCCAGACTCCCATAAAACACCTACAAGGTGTGCCTGGGAAATCAAATGTTGAAACAGAAAATAATCCTTGTGTGATACAGAGAAATCAGAAATACTAATCTGTTGTATGTATGTCCATCAAGGTATAGCCATAAATACAAAGAAGCATATTTTGTGATGTGGAAGTAGTTTATCTAATATTGTGATATATAATAAATAAGATATAGCAATGTATTGTCAAAATCCACAGTACTTTGGAAAGCAAACTGGAGATCACATGAAAGGGTTCAGAAGGAAAGGGAGACAATGGAGGAAAAGGTGTGGGGATCAAAATGCATATTTGGCAGGTACAAAGTAAACAGGAAGAAGAAAAGTACAGCAAATGGACAAGACAAAGAATTCACAAGCAAAACCGAAGGACATGAAGTCAGGGGTGGGACTATTGGAGAGAATGGGGGTGCTGAGCAGAGGGTAGCAGGAAAGAGGGAAAAACTGGGATAACTGTAGTGGCACAATCAATGCAATATTTAAAAACAAAAAAACTACACGAGATCTGCTATTAAAAGGTCACCTCTTATACAACATATTCCAGGATGTCCAGAGAGATACACACAAGGTAAATGCGAAATTCTATAACCAAAGAAATGCTTTTAAGAACATTTTCTAAGTTTCAGAGAATACTTTTAGAATTGAACCTATTAGACTAAAGTTGGAAAAGGCAGCTGGAAGAATTTTTTCATGGAGGTTAGAGATTTAACAGTGTTTCTTCTTACAACACAGTAAACTGAGAATTTCAATTTAGAGATTTGTGGTGTGGTCCAACAGACTCATGGACACAGGGAGACATGGCCAGATGGCTGGGCATAGGGAGGGTCCCAAAGCAGCTCAGGAAAGGCTGTGTCCCTGGGTAAAGGGTAAACAAGTGTCACATTGGCCCAGTAACCAATGTAGGGCAGCATCTGAGGACAGATTTCTCTAACCTTGCCAGAGGTGCTGCAGGGAGGGGCCCTTGCATGGAGTCTGCACAAGGCAGAGTGTGATGTAGGGGAAATCCCTCCTATCTGCTTCCCGTTCCTGAGTTAAGGAATAAACCACAGGTTACAGCAGCATGTGTACCTAATGGTTAACAAAATGGCAGGGAGCAGTGCTGGCCTTCCCATCTAATCTGAAAAGAGGAGTGTTTAGCTGAAGAGTACACAGAGGGTCAAGACTCCAGGAGATTTAAGCAAAGGGAGGGCAGAGACTTGCTGCTCTCTGACTGGAACCCACAGAGGCAGCCCCTCCACTACGAGGTGCAGAAGTTGGAAGAGGTGCTGCCCCCCCGCCCCCCCGCGTCTGAAGCTGCAGCTCAAGACCATCCTGATTCCAGGGAAGGAGTCTGAAGATGTAAAACTGTCCCCTTTGCAGCCTTGGGTTCCAGGAGGGCAGACAGGTAAGGGTAGAGTGGAATTCTGAGGCCTGATTTTGGGTTTCAGCCTCTTGGGGGACAAATAGGTTTTGTCTATGCTGTGCAGAAGTTTCTCATTTCCCCAAGTTGTGCAACTTTAATTAAAGACCTTTTTTCCTTCCCAAACAACCTTACTCCTATGCCTGTATTTGATGGTAGGCAGCTGAACCCCACTTTTACTTTGGTAACAACATGACTAGGGACAGTTGGGACTAAAATCCAAACCCTCTGAGATCTCTGCAAACAGTTCTTGATCATAATGCTTCCAAAAGAGGTGCTCCACAATTTTTAAACTTGAAACATGTTCCATTCAGCCACAAGAAATTGCTTACACTTTAAACATATTATTATTAACAGGCAGTAATCTAACTAAGAGATCTATGGAACCTAAAATCATTCAGCATGTTAACTTTTAATATTAAACCACCGTATCTACATTCCGAAACATTAATTCTACTATTTTATGAGATCTAGTAAACAACATATAGCAGTAATGAAAATAAAAAGAGCATGGAAAAAGAAAGACCTGCATTCAAATTGGCTTCCATCCTTACCTAGCTATATAATTGGGAACAAATGATTCATCTCTCTGAACCATAATATTGTCTTTTGTAAAATGATGGACTACAATGTAATAGTCCCTGTTCTTTCTAGCTCTAAAATTCTCAGGTTGTGCTCTTGCTGAGAGAAAGTAGTACATGATTTCCACCTTGATCCCTTGTGATTTCTCAATATTTGCAGAGGTTCATGATAAAGGTCTGACCACACACTGGTCTTTACAACTCTGGAGTTAAGTGAAAGGCCATGGTGAAGTCCAGTTAATTATTCACAATGTATTTACGTGTCGCACACAACAGTCTCCACGATGGATGTACATACTTCAGTAAACCAAGCACTAGGACTTCTGAGTCAGAAGCCTGGGATTTCAGTCGAGCTGTGCCACTTAAGGTGTGTGGCCTTGGGTCAGGTCTCCTAAATCCCATTGCTTCTCATTTCTCTCTCTTTGGAAATGCAGATCAGGAGAAGAACTAATTTAACCAAGTATTTGACAATGCTTTTGAAAGTGGTAAAATATTAAATAAGGTACATCGTTCCTGATATGAGCAAAACACCAATATTTGTGTACTGGTTTACATAAATATCGTTTATTTTCCTTTGCTTATATTCTGTATATCCATGATTCTTTATGTTGCTTAAATCTTGTTGTAAAAGATGCTTATTTGTTTTGTGTTTTTAGGAGAAGTCAAGCTGACTTTTTAACTTGAATTTTTAAATACGGAAATGTTTGTTGGAAACGATCAAGCAATTCAGATATATAGAATAAAATTGAAGTATCTATTCTTGCATCCTCACCTGTTCCCATCTATTTCTCCACATACAGTTTTTTACTACGTATCCTTTCAGATTTCTGCCTATACATTTATAATTATAATCTATTGAAACAAAATGTGCCTCTGTATACATTGGCATTTATCATTTAACCATGGATAATGAGCAGTTTCATGTCAGCACATATGCAGATCATGTCAGTACATATGCAGATCTACCTCAACCACTTTACTACCACAGAGTTTTCTTTACTAGACCAGAGTTTGACTGTTTCACTTTTGGTGAATGTTTATTCTGCTGTTATTTCACTGTGGGAATAAATAAGATCCAAATACCCTTCTACATATATTTTGGTGCACATGTATCAGCCAGCAAGGTTAGGAACGAAGTTCCAGAAACCTAATCCCTTCCAAACAACAGAAATTCATTCTCTCCTCATTCTGGAGCCCAGAAGTCTAAAATCAAGGTGTTGGCAGGGTTGGTCTTTCTGGAGCTTGGTGAGAGCTCCATTTCATACCTCCCTTAGCTCTCTGCCTGTTTTCTGTACCTCAAATCTCCCTCTCCTTTCTCTTATAAGGACACCAGTGATTAATCTCAAGATCGTTATTACCATAACAATACCGCAAAGACCCTTATTCCAAATAAAGTCATATTCTGTGGTTCTGGGTCAAAATGTCTTGTGGTTCCTTTTTCATCCCACATAAGAATATGTCAGAAAGATTGAAAAACTGTATTGCTAAAATACCCTGCAAAACAAAGGCTATAGTAATTTTCTCTTCCACCAAAATTATAAAGTGCCCTTTCCCCCACATTCCTGCCAACTTGTAAAGCTTTTTGCTAAATTGACATGTTAGGTAAAATATAACATAACATCAGTACTTCTATTACATCTCCTTGACTTCTAGAAAGGCTATTCCTCTTTTTATGTATTTCTTGACTATGTATGCTACTTTAGTGAATTACCTATTCCTACATGTTCTCATTTTCTGAAGTGATTTATCACACTCTTCTCAGGGTTTAAGAATTCTTTGGTGTGGACAGATGAGTAGACGGCAATATAAACAATTTTAGTATTTTGTCTATTAAATATATTATCACAATTCTTTCCAAGTCTGTCATTTGTCTTCCATCTTTCAATACCAAAACTTTTATATATTCATTTAGTGAAATCTATTAATTTTTTCATTTGCATGTTTCATATAACAACTGACTGGTTTACCCAAAGTCCCTCTGCTTTTTTTTTGTTGTGTTTTGTTTTTTTTTTTTTTTGTCTGTAAGATGGTTCTCATTTCACTTAGTTCTCTTTAACTTCATGTGAAACAATTCTGTAAGGTTATATTGTGACAACTGTTACATCACTGTGTATTGAAAACAGCAGACACATCACACTTGGTGAATCGTTGTGTGGCCATTTTAATATTAAAGATGGAAGAACATATGCACATTTTTGCCATTTTATCCTACATTATTACAAGACAGAGGAAAAACACAATTGAACTGCTGTAAAGGGCTTGTGCAGAGCATTCAGAAGATTCTGTGACACTGGAGGTATCAAGAGTGGTTTGTAAATTTTGCGCTAGAGATTCCTCACTGGATGGATGTTACACAGTGAGGCAGACCAGTCAAAGCTGACAGTGATCAAATTGAAACATTACTTCTAGTGTAGTATCGTTTGGCTATGTCCTAGGGTCAGGAACTGCTGGGTCACAGAATGTACATTATGTTCAGCTTTAGTAAATACTGTCAAATGGTAGTTTTAAATGATGTTTATAAAGTTCCTTCAGCATTGTATGAGAGTTCCAGTTGTCCTACCTTCTCATCCACACATTTGCCCCCAACTTCTTCATTTGAGCCACTCTAGTGACTACATAGCAAACACAATTATTATAGATAATATGAAAGTTACAAGAGCCAGCAAATCTCTCACAACAAAAGATCAAACAACAAGAAAAGGAAGCAGTCATTCAAACAATATGGATATTAAAGGGTAGTAAAAATTCATTTTTACTAATATAATGGTAGGGGGAAGTAAATACATATTAAAAACAAACAAAAACACAGCTCAATATCAAAGCCAGCAAATACTCCTCACAACTGGAGAAAAATATAAGAAAACAGCCATGGCTGGTGTAGCTCAGTGGATTGAGTGCAGGCCTGTAAACCAGACGATCACGGTTTGATTCCTAGTCAGGGCACATGCCTGGGTTGCAGGCCAGTTCCTAGCAGGGGACCCATGAGAAGCAACCATACATTAATATTTATCTCCATCTCTCCTTCCCTCCTCCCTTTCCCCTCTAAAGATAAATAAATAAATGATTCAAATATACATTTTATTTATATTTAATGTAGAGAGCATGTCAAACAAGTAGTGTATGTTCTGGTAATTGCAACCTATAGTATGAGTGCCCTGACTAAGATAATTCACTCCATACTTTTCTACACACACAATGGCTACTTTATTCGGGGGGCTGAATATCAAGATTGTTTTCTAAATAAAATACAACATATTTTTTAGCAAAAAGAGAATAGCTATTCTGTTTAACACTGTAAAATTTCCTATATGCACTATTCGAGATATATTTCTTTAAGATATTACACTGTGTAATTTGACTAGGGAATACATTTTTGTATAAAATTAAAAGTCAGAATCTCTAATAGTACCTTTATATCTGTCTAATATTCAGGTTAGAAAACAAAATCCCACATTTCCACTTAAGCTAGTAGAGAAAGAAAAATCCTGGTCAACGGGAAAACACAAATTACCTCTACTTGCAGGTTACTACAATCACACATAAGCTCCTCGAGAAGAAGTACCATATCTTGTACTTTATCAAAGTCCTTCTGCACACATTTACTCTCAGCAGAAAATTCAATAAATCCTACTCACAAACACCTCAGAGTCTGCAGGACTGAGCAATGTATCACATACGGTGCTTCATGTAGCTGGTGAAAAGTGACTACATATTCATGTATTGAGTTCTGGAAGACCTACTTCAAACGCTATTTATTTATTTATTTATTTATTCAGAGAAGGAAAGGGAGGGAGATAGTAAGGTAGAGAGACACCAATGTTCAAGAATCACATCCATTGGTTGCCTCTTGCATGCCCCAGTTGGGGACCTTGCCCACAACCCAGGCCTGCACCCCAACCATAATGTAACCAGCAATGCTTCACTTCCCAGCCTGCCACTCAATGCACTGTGACACATCAGACAGGGGAAAATGCTCACTTTGAGCAAGTATTCATCCACAGGCACAGATTTTTTAAGTCACATAGAAACCACATAGAGTTTCTTAAGTGTAATCCCACTTCATGTTGAGACCCATCCAGAATGTTCTTTAGTTGAGCGTGGTTATTCCATTTGCACATTCTAGGAATTCCTATGACTAATATAAATAGATTAATACTTCAAACTGTCTGGTCTAAAGACTTATAGCTGGGCCACTTGAGGCATGAACACTTCAATGGAGATTCTTAAAGGATTAAGGATTAATATCATAAGGCAGAAGTGCTAAAGCAATTTGGATATTCAGAAATATTCTGAACATTTTCTTATTCCTCATAAATAGGGAAGGTTGCTTCATTGGTCTGTAAAGGCCAGTAATCCAGCTAAATGTCCTTCATTGGCCAGGTCAGTCCCATGAAGTACAAGGGTATGTGATCCAAAATGTCAATAGTTCTGAGGTTCAGAAACCATGCTTTATAGTTCTATTATCTGTTTACAAGTGTTATCTAAGTGATCTGTTGTTCATTTGCTTGCTCCTGAGAATGAAGGCAAATACCAAAAATCATTCAGTTGATGACACGCTATGTTAAGATTTTGTATATTTAATCATTCAAGACTTCTAAATGATCTATTGTTCATTTACTTGCTCCTGAGAATGAAGGCAAATGCCACAAATCATTCAGCTGATGACACACTACTTTAATATTTTGTATAATTAATTATACAAGACTTCCAAACGTCTAGCATTTTCAACTGATAGTGTTACACAAACAAACCCCCTACCGCCAGGGAACCTTATTATTCGGTTTTCTTCTTTGCCTGCCACCTCCAAGAAGCAATTGTACCTCTCGATGCCAGAGTTTGGTACAAAGGAAAGGAACTACTCACTCAAAAGTTAAACTGATTTGGAAATGTCACCCTTAAACCCCAAAGTCCCTATAAACACCTGCAAAACCACACACTGCTGGGCCTCTCTTGTTAAACCAGACCAGTCAGGGATACCCTATCTCAGGGAAAGTAAACAGAGGTCTGTAGACCAGCTAGGCTCCTGTTCTTAATACAAAACCGCCTCCTCATGGCCAGCCAGGGAGTCCTTCTGCATCCTTTCAAAACTTTAAGACAGCATTCCACATGGCGGCTACATCTTGCTCTCCTGCTTCCTAAGCTGCTTGATCAAGAGAACCCCCCTCCACTTTCCAAAACCAAGAGGATAAGTCACCCCCCACCTATGGCTGCAACGCCTAGGTTTAAATCCCATGTGACTCTTCCTCTGTAACCCCATTTCTGACTCCTCCCACAATCACTAGCATTTCTGTATTCTCCACGTTCCTTGGCTTCTGTAGTAACTGGGGACAGGCATGGCTCCATGGCACTGACCCAGCCAACTCCAAGCACTAACACTCGTGTTATGTTGGGAACTGCCCCGCCTGGTTTCAGGAGCTGCAAATGCCCCATAGATAAAACTGAGAGAGTGACCTTCCAGCTGTGAGCCACTAAGGAGACACAGCTTATCTCTCTGGCAAGAGCACAGCTCCTCCTCCTTTTTCCATAACTGGCCTCCAATGCTTGATCAGTTAGCCAGGGATGGGTAAGATTCCCTAAGGGGGGGACCACCTTAGACAGGCATGTTCATGTGTAGGAAATACCAAAGAACTTGGGGGGTATGGAGAAAAGGAATTTTGGATCCTCACTCCCCAGCTTGGATGAAGCCTGTGTCCTCAGTCTGTCTGGAAGAAATTTCTGATAGATAATTCCTTGGGTATCTGTCTCCTCTGCCTGGCTTAAGCCTGAAAACAATGACTGAGGGTGGTGCAGTGGTGTGAGAATGGCAGGCTACCCAGGTGACTAGGTGTGAGAAAGGATATTTAAAATCCTGTGGACCCTTCTTTGCTAAGAATGCTTTTAGTTAAATGATAAAGTCCTGAGAATAAAATGAGTTTTGTTTTCCCAAAGTTATGTAGCCTTTTAGCTGATACACCCGGATTTAAAAGAAGCTTTAACATTTCCTCAGATGCTATCTACTATTTAGTGCCTGACAATGATTATAACTTGTAGCTGAACACCTGTGCAAAAAAAAAAAAAAAACACCCAATAAAAGCCGGTCTAGCCAAGGGTCAGTGAGCTCTCCCCTTGACAGGGTGGCCAGGAAGATCTGAGGCACTCCCGCCTTGAGGGAGTAGCCTTGTTGTCCCTTTTCCTCCACAGGATTTTGGAGTCCCTGTGAATTTGTCTTCATTTTCCATCCACAATACCCAGTGCACTGAAGGAAAGGGCACCAGTCAGTGCTCTAACCAAGGAGCTGCTTCCCAGCCATATCAAGGGTCAAGGTCACACCTATCTTCCAGCCTCCTGGCTAGCCAGGAGGCCAGTCTGATGTTCCTGACATGCAAAATAACTCTCAATCTCCCTACTTCTGCTTTTCCTAGCCCCAAAGCTAGGCTGGAGGGGGACGCTGGGAAGCCCCCCTTAAAGAATACATCCCATTACAATATAAGTAGACACTAAGGTTTATAAGATTATCACACCTACAGAGAAAAGCTTTATAAACTTTCTGTTTAGAAAGTGAAGCTCTCAGCAGTGGCTGGCAGAGGGGGACACGTCATCTGGGGCCTCCCCTAAGTTAGGCTAGGGAAGTGTGCCTTTTCTGACCACACGAGAATTCTAGAGTAGCCCTAATACTGAGAGGAAGAAAATTAAACTGGCCACAGAAAATACAGAGGAATGTTGGGCTGTGGGCCTCTGCGAGGAATAATGTGGGGTTTTACCGTGCCCCAATGACTGCTACTTGGGACACAGATTATGGTGCCACCAGTCCTGGTGCAGGTACATAGAAGGGAAATCTTGTTATACATGTACCTAAAATCAGTCCAGTGAGGTTAGTTTCAGTTTTACTTTTCCTTTGGAGACCATCTGACTACTCTCTTCCTTTCTTGTTTTCCCTAGAATTGAACTCAGAGTGTGTAGTCTGAAACAACAAAGCAAGCCCTCTCCATGCCTCTCCTTCTGTAACCAATACACATAAAAAGTATGGTATCTCATGGATGAAGACGTAACATTTTTTTGTCACTAAATCATCTTGCTTCCCCAGTGGGTGATGAATAATGTCTCCAAAGCATCTCAAAATGTCTTCAGGCTTAAGAACAAATTTGGGGGGTTGGGCAGAAGCACAAAAAGGAAAAAAGATTAAATGGAGCCTCAAAAAACTTTTTTTGAAGGAAAATCAATATGGGCAGTGGAAAAAATAATTTAGCCATGCCAAAATGATTTTCTGATGCCACTCAGTGACTAGAATGTTGTTAGGCTGGAGGAGGTGAGTGATCATTATAGAGTTTACTGGAACACTGATTTATGGGAGTTGACTAGATTCCCAAACTTTGGATCTCTTTCTCTGCACCCTTCCAGTACAATCTCTTTAATGGCATCTCCAAGTGTCTAACTGTGGACTATATTCTTGCCTATGCTAAAAACAATGACTGTGCAATAAACTCAAACCATGATCACTGGATCTGAAGCATCAGTTACCACTAGAGAGTTGTTATAACTGCAATACCTCAGGGCCTCTCCAGACCTACACAACCAGATGCTATGAGGCAGTGGATCGTTTTCAGGTGATCCAGGGCTAAGATGAAAGGTAGGGATACGGGACAGAGACCCTGTTCTAAGACCAACTGTTCTTCTTTCTGGAAAAACTGTTGAATCATGGTGACTCATAAACACACCTGTGCATGCGCAGAAGATGCTACCTGACCCGTACTTCATTATAATAGCATTACAATAAATTAACATTGCGCAACTCCTTCTCTAGGGGCCAATCAAGAAAAATCAAGGGAGACCACATGCATAGTAGCTTTAAAATACAACTAATGGTGCATGCAAAATAAAAGCCAAAAAAAAAAAAACTGGGCAGGAAGGAACCACTGTACAGAAACAGCATCTGGCCAGCCCCCAAGGTGAAGGGCTGTACACAGCTGACCTCCTCCCATGCTCTGTGGAGCGTACTATTGGCTAACCGATCTGCACTCTCTATCTTTCTGCTATAAACTCTGAGTGTTCTTTTCATTCTTTGCACGCAGTCACCAAGAACTAGTTACCTGTGCCTATTTGTTGTACCTACATTTTCAAAACTGTCCAAGTGGTCCCCATGCACAGTAGAACTGGGAAGCACCCTTCCAGTTGGTCTGTATATTTCTTTCTCCTGTCAGGCAACCGATCTCAGCCTTTAAGTGTGCACCAGAACCACCTGGGTTGCTTGCGATAATGCAGACTCCCAGATCCACACAAAGTCCAGTGTAGATCTGGGGACAGGCCCAGGGACATGCATTTTTCTAACTACCTGCTGTCACTGATTAAGAGCCTCCAATCATTATTGTCATACTTTAGGGATACATTGCAAGACTGTCATATTCTTCACATAAGGGATGGAATGAAAAGGCAGAATACTTTGGGGATAATTGTCAGCCACAGTTGCAACACAGGATGCATAGAGGAACATGGAAGGACTCAGAAGCAGAAAGATCATACAGATTCTGAACGTCTTGTAAAACAAAAATTATCTAAACCCTTCTCCTTGAACAGTTGGATCTGTTAAAAATGGCAAAAGTGTCAATAGTTTGTTCCTCAATGAAAAGAGCCTACTGTAATTACTCCTAACTAAACACAAATGGCAACAATAACACACAATCAAAAGAACTTTTCTAAACCACCCATAAGAAACCTGTTATATGACAAAGCTCACAATCCAAGGTTCATCATTCCCTTGAGGTAACTAGTAATTATCAGTGATAATTATTTTTCAAAGCCCATAAAGGAAAGCCTCAAATTAAATAACAAATGGTATATGTTTGAATTTTTAGAAAGCCACTCTTAGAGAAGAAAAAAAATTATTCCTACTAGTCAATCTAAACAAAACAGAAATGAAATAATTTTGCCAAATGGTGGGTCAGAAAGAAAGGTCAAATATTAGCCTTCTAAAGAAGCAACTGTTTCAGAGCTATCAGTAAACCCTTGGTTTCATACCACATCCTTATACCCAGGCACATGGGGGGCACTCAATAAATGCCTGTGAAATTGAACTGTAGTTCTGGGTAAGAATTATGTCCTTGAATTTATGTCAACCCACCACTTTTCCTTAAAACTCTGGTATTGTTTGAAATTTGGTGGCCAATCACATTTGCTCCAAAGGTTGGAGCTTCTTCACAGTCTCTTAAAGTCAATTATGAACCACATATACTACAAACGAACTTAATGCTAACCTCAGGAATGTAAAGACTATAAATCTGAAAAAAAAAGCAAAAATCAGTACAAAAATGATAGATACAGTTATTCTACAATGAGTTCTTGAGCCATGATAAACAAAACAAGTTTCTTAAAACCTCTACTCAAGACACAAATGCAGGGCCTAAAGCAACTTAGAAAATTTCCTCATTAGTGTAACATAATATGATATATCCATTTTCTAATATGTAATACCTGGTTGTAAAATTATACTAAGGCTACTGAATCAATTCTGACGTTTAGTTGTTCAAACAATTACGCTATATTACTTATGCTGTGACCAGGATTATACAGTTTACTATCAACATGCATTAGTCTATATGGTTTTCTTTTTGCCCATACTGAAATTTTAAGGAATAGACTGATCAGACATACCTGCATTTTGAACCTTCAACCACAGACTTATAACAATAACTATAACCAAATGTCAACAATCACAACAGAATGAAACATGCTTTTTATCCAAGTACTAGTTCACATAAAATTAATCCCAAGAAAATGCAAATGCAATTTATGAAGATATTTCTTAACTTCCTACATCATGCAATTTTGGAACTTTTTCCTAAATTTATCTAGGTACTACTACTTAATGACATTATATAAACAGAAATCTTAAGTCGAGGTATGGGTTGCTCTGGACAGTCAACACCTATGGGCATACATAATGCTTTCTTCTTTTTGGAGAAAGCTACATACATATGATTTCCTCTTTCTCTTAAACAAGAATTTTTTTCACCGTTCAGGGATCAGAGCACATTATTCAACCAATCTTCACGTCATAATCCAAATACTGTTCAATGTCCCATGACAATGCTGTCCAAAATAAGCTTCAGAGATGACAGAAAGTGTGAAAAACAAACAGAAACCATTGGTCAATGTGCTGACAGAGCAAATGCAGTGCAATCAGTGGGGAAAACAAAACTGAGTTTTAATTTGATTTCATTTTAATTCATTCAAATGTAAATAGCCAAATTAGACCTGTGGCTACCACAACGGACAGGGCAACCCTAGTGCTACAGAAATAAACATTTCTACAGAAATAAACAAGGGTCTCTGTTCACAAAGACCCTGCCTTCGTGAAGTTTACAATCCAAGGTGCAAGAAAGTATACTAACAAGCAAATACACAAATATATAATGACCAATGGTGACTGGAGGGGTGTCTTCTGCCAACGGTGATAAGGGAAAGCATCTGTCCAGAAATGTGGATTAGGTACCTGCCTTTCCTATATGTTCCTGTAAAACCTACACAAGCATAGTACAGACCCTACTGAAACTGCTTGTCTCAGTGAGCTGTTCTCCAGCACCTAACACAAATATTTCTGGAATAGTATGCACAAGTATTCTATAACACTTCCAAAACAGACCTAGTCACACAGTGCTGAAAATATACTAGAGATTCCTGAGTTCATAAAATGTGGGGAAAAATGATCTGCTCTTTCTTCAAAGCTAGCACCATGTAGCTTTTCAGAGCCTTGCTTCAAAACACAGCAATGCAGAGCAAAGACTGCCTCCTCCTCTACTTCTCATCCTCAGACTTGTCCCTTGAATAACTAATTCCTAGTTTCTTCGCTTCTGCCAGATCACATTCTGCAGCACCTCCAACTTACAAGCCCGCAGATACACAGTTGGAAGTACACTTTACCAGGCTGCTTAATGCAACATAATAATCCCTTTGCCAATCCTCTTCTCTTCTATAGACACATAGTTCCTGGAAAGTTAATTTCGGTTCAAAGCCCTGGTCATTCCTCCTGCTCACAGACACCAAACACAATACAGTCATTCAGTAAGTCACAGGTGGCAAAGAGAAGGCTCGCTACCTTGCTGTATCCGCCCTGCACCTTTTTCTTCACCAGGCCACAAGCACAGCGCTCTGGCTTACCTGCCAGAGAGTAGTTAGGTTGCCTTGCGCCCTTTAAAACCAGCCCCAGGGCTGCTGCGGCCAGGTGAACATGAGTTTGACACTCTTGCAATCACGAGTTAATCAGTCCAATAACTTTAACCCAAGAAAACAGACTTTAGAAATGAACACATAATAGTATTTATAGAAACCGAATTATCAAATTGTAGGAATTGATTATCAAATCTATATCTTATTAATCAATGTTACCTCAAGTTAAAAAAAAGAATGACTCAAAAAAGGAAAACACAGGAGACACAGTTCACTTAAAATGTGATGACAAACGATTTTCCTTTTTCCTTTGCACTCGAAATGAACGAGGATGGAAAAACGCAGTTAAAGAAGGTCGAAGTGGAGGGGAAAATGGGAAGTAAAAAAGGCGGAAACTGGTGACTTCAAATCCCTAGACTTACTGCTCCAAACCCGCTGGCCCGGGTTCCCAGGGGGAGTTTAAAATCCTCTTCCTTCCTGAAGTGCCTTCGAGGGAAGTGAGTTACCACGGGCTCCCTGGAGTGGGGAGGCACTGGCCAGGGTCCGGTGGGTGTCTTCTGCACAGCCCGCTGCGGGGGGCCGCACTGGGAGTCCCACTCCAAGGCCCCTTTGAGCTGAGTCCCGGGACCCCCGGGACCCCCGCGGGCCCTGGACACTGAGGTCGCTCCTTACCCGCTGGTCTCAGGAGAAGAACAGCACTCTGGCAAAACCTGAAGGCTGGACTGGAAGAACCGCTCATGCTGACCCCTCAGTAACCACAACCACTCTCCCTCACACTCACTCACCTTCCACTCCACCTCAGAGGCCTCCTCGCTGCATGGGAACTGATGTCTCCATGGCCAAGAAGTAACTGTTTAGCGAAACCAAGGAACTTTCACCAGTTTTTTGAGTGTGGTTACACAGTCAGCGTGAACTGGCCGGCAGCCCTTAGGTAAATAAGTAAATAAAGTTTAACGAAGATGATACAGAAATAAAGCTGTATATAAAGAAAGTTGATGTTTGTATCCTTATAAATCAAGGAATTAGGATAATACCAATAAAAATAAAATAATCTCAGTACAGAATAACTTTTCCTTTCATTTTGCCAGTCTTCTTGTTATATCTGCCTGTTCGTCTCCCTTTGTCTGTCTGTCCGAATTTTCAATTCAAGTTTATGTGAATCCTAAAAAACATATACAAAAAAAAACGGTTACATTTTAAAGGTCAGAGCCCTGACTGGTGTGGCTTAGTGGGGTGGGTGTGGTCCTGCAAACTGAGAGGTCTGATTCTTTTTTTTTTTTAACATTTTACTTCATTTATTTCTTTTATTTTTATTTTTATTTTTTATTATTTTTTAATATAATTTTTATTTAATTCTTGTTCAAGTACAGGTTTCTGTTTTATAATCCCAACCCTACCCGCCCCCCACCCCATGCTCCCCGCCTCCCTCCCCTTTCCACCCCCCACCCTTAGTTATTGTCCATGTGTCTTTTATACTTGTTCATGTGAGTCCATTCCCTTTTCCCCTATGATTCTCTCCCTAGGGCCCAAGCCTGGTTTGCAGGCCTGGTTAGGGGCCAGCTAGAGGTAATAGATCAGTGTTTCTCTCCCTCTCTTTCTCCTCCCCTTCTTCTCTCTCTAATAAATAAATAAATAAAACCTTAAAAAGAAAGAAAGTAAAATAACATTTTTTCAAAGCTCCGTTGCTTCGTAGTAAAATAAAATCACCTTAAATATTGACATTACTTCAATATTGACCTTTTCCAACAGTTGTAAGGGCTTTACTTCCTTGAACACAAATATATCATATGCACATCCTTTCAGAGTCACTTTCTTTTACGTGTCTTTTATATTATCATTCAATAGAAACAGGTTTTCTTTTAATAGGAGAATTAAGTGCACTTTCACTTATCAGTACAGGCATGTCTGGTTTTAGATCTCATATTATTTTGTGTCACAGATGTTCACTTTCTAGGTCTTTTATTATGTGGCCTTCTTCCTGGTTTGGAGGAAAGAGGTATTTTGTTATCTTGGGAGATGTTTTTATAGACACTGAAATGAATTCCACTAATAATGTTTCTGTTTCTCGTACTACCCTCATTTTTGAGTTAGGAGTATTGTTGCTATGTATTTTGATGCATATGTCACTTGATAACAGTTATATTCATAATAATTATATTTCATTTGTACCCTTTTCTATTTTAAAATAAACTTCCTTGTCTAGACAGTGTTCTAGAACTTCTCCCAAAACTCCTGGCTCCCCTTTACATTTGTTTCTCACCCCTACAAAGCTCTGCGGATCAGAATCATTCCACCTAGCCTTGTTGATTTCCTCCTTGCTGAAGGACTTTTTAAGAATCTATCACTTCTTCTGGAAGAGTGCTTGGTGTTGGGAACTGGGCTTGACCATTGCCCTGAAAGCTTCCTCTCTTAAAACGTGTGTGTCAGCTTTTCTTGATATGGTGCTCAACTCAGCATTAGTTGTTTTGTCTTCTTTACTAAGCTCTTCATATGCAAAATTTCAAAAATATTGCTGAATAACAGAATAGATACCAGTCCACATTAACCCTTTCCCCCCTGTTATTTAAATCATTCTTACTTCCATGTTATCTTCTCCACGAAACATTATTTACGTTTATAAATCTAAGTCTTGAGATCCTTCAGGGAATAAAACAACCTTTCAAATTCTTATATCCGAATTCATAGTGTCCAAATATAAATGAAAATTCACTTGAAGCACAAAAGGCTACCTAACCTAAAAAAGGAAGAAGAAAGGTGTTATGTGTAGATGAATAGCGAAAGGTGCTTGCACATAACTGAATTCCGTACATACAAATAGAAAGTTTGTATGTACCACATTAGTGAAGATTTATTGCAAATATATATAGGTCAATAATGTTGTCTCAAAAGGTGTTTAAAACATACATCAATCTCTGTTCTTCCTTAAGAGTGTTAATCGCATTTTCAATTGCTCCCAACATTTCTTTAGCTTTTCACAACTCTAAACAAAATAACAAAACATTATATTATATCATTTTATAGTACCTAAGAACATTAGGAATGAACAGAATGTTCCCCTCATTTGAAAACTTTTCTTAGCATAAAGAATATCGCAATTTTTTTTAAAAAGTGGATTTTCACATCTCTAAAGTTTTTCTACAAAGTTTTGGTATGTAGACATGTCATCACATCATTCTGTTCTAGAAATGTTTCTTTTTCTTCTTTGATTGGAACTTTATTGTATCTTTCCATTACCATTAAACCTCCATATACTGAGTCCCTCCAGCAATCACCAGCCTGTTGTCCATGTTTTGAATCATTTTTCCTTTGTGCTCAGGAACCTCCACCCTCTCGAACCTTCCCTCTCCACTACCTGCCATCTGTTCCCCAGCTACGAGTCTGTACTCATTTCCCTAGTTCCTTCACTTTCTTCACTGGATTCCACATATGAAGGAAATCATACAGCATCTGTCTTTCTCTTATTGGTTTATTTCACTTAGCATAATGGTCTCCAGGCCCATCCTTACTGTCACAAAAAGTAAAATTTAGTCCTTTTTAATGGCTGAGTACTATTCTGTTGTGTAAATGTGCCATAGTTGTTTTATCTGCTCATCTACTGATGGACATGATAGGGCAGCTTCCCTATCTTGGCAATTGTAAACAATGCTGTGATATCCATAGGGGTGCTTATGCTCTTTGGAATTCGTGTTTTGGGTTCCTGAGCTGTAGTCCCACAATTGGGACTGCTGGTTCAGAAGACAGATCCGTTTTTAATCTTTCAAGGTACATTCTCCATACTGTTTTCTACAGCGGCTGCACCCGTCTGCATTTCCACCAGCAGTACAAAATGGATCCCTTTTTCTCCAAGTCCATTTCAGCATTTGCTGTGTATTGAATAATTGATGATGGACATTCTGACCAGTGTGAGATGGTATTTCACTGTGGTTTCTATTTGCATTTCTCTGATGATTCTTGTCATTGAGCATCTTTTCTTATGTCCATGGGCCACGTGTGTGTACTCTTTGGAGAAGGGTCTATTCAGGTCCTTTTCCCATGTTTTAATTGAGTTGTTTGTATTTTTGGTGTTGAGTTTGGTAAGTACTTTGTCAATTTTGGATACTAACCCCTTCTCAGATGAATTTTCAAGTGTGTTCTCCCATTCTGTGGGTTATCTATTTTGGTGATAGTTCCCTTGCCTGTGGAAAAACTTCTTAGTTTGATGTAGTCCTATTTGATTATTTTCTCTTGTGTTTCCCTTACCTGGGGAGATACAGCCAATAAAAATTGCTATGAGCTGTGTCCAAGATAGTTTGCTGCCTGTATTTTGTTCTAGGGATTTTATGATTTCTATTTTAACATTTAAGCCTGGAATCCATCTTGGATTTATTCTTGTGTATGGTTTAAGAAGGTGGACTAGTTTCATTTGTCTGCACATATATGTCCAATTTATCCAACACAATATATTGAATAAACTATCCTTAGCTCATTGTATATGCCTGCTTCTTCTGTTGAGTATTAATTGACTATGAAGGTGTGGGTGATCTCTGGACTCTTTTCGTAGGTATTTTATTTCCTTTGAAGCAATTTTGAATGGGTCTGTTCTATCAATGCTCCTTACTATTAGTTCATTACTGGTGTATAAAAGGGCTACTGATTTGAAAGCTGGCTGATGTAGCTCAGTGGATTGAGCGTGGCCCTGCTAACCACACGATTGCAGTTCGATTCCCAGTCAGGGCGCATGCCAGGGTTGCAGGCCCGTTCCCAGCAGGGGACTCACGAGAGGCAACCATACATTGATATTTCTCTTCTCCCCTTCTTCCCTTCCTCTCTACAGATACATAAATAAAACCTTTAAAAATAAATAAATAAACGTGCTACTGATTTCTAGATAGTAATTTGCAATCCTACTACTTAGCTGAATTTCTCACTACTTATAGGTTCTTGCTGGAATCTGGGCCATTTCTATGTACAGTATCCTCTCATTGGCAAATAAAGAGAGCTTTACTTCTTCCTATCAATTTGAGTGCAAATTTATTTCTTCTTCTTGACTGCTTGCTGTGAGTTTGAATTCTAGTTCTATGTTGAATAAAAAAGGTGAAAAGTGGGCATCCCTATCTTCTTCCTGATCTTCAGGGGAATGCTTGTAGTTTTTTTCCCATTGAGCATGATCTGGCCCTGAGTTTCTCATACATGCCATTTGTTGTGTATGAGTATCCTCCTTCTAATTTAACTCTGTTGAGAGTTTTTATCATAAATCAGCGCCGGGTTTTATCAAGTGTTTTTTTCTAGCATCCATTAATGTGATCACGTAGTTTTTAGCCTTCCTTTTATCTATGTGGTGAATCGTTTTTATTGGTTGCAAATGTTGTGGGAGGTATTTGGTTGAGGGAGGAAGCACAGGGTTTCTACCTATGTCTCCATCTTGGCCAGACATTGTCATTATTTCTTAATCAGGCATTCTATCCCTTGCTCACTTTCTTCCCCTTCCGGTAACTCTGACATAAGAACATTGTTACATTTCATCTTGCCCCACAGACCCCTTAAAGTATGCTGCTCTCAAAACACTATATTTTTTCCTGCTCTGATGAAGTAGCTCTTTTCCTACCTTGTTTCTAGATTGCTGATTCGATCCTTTGCTTTATCCAACCTACTGATTATTCCTTTGGTATGTTCTTCATTTTAGATACGTTATTCTTTATTCCTGCCTTGTTTTTTTTTCATGGGTTTGATGCCTCCTTTCATCCTGTTGAGCATCCTTATTTCCATTTCTTTGAATTTACCACTATGTTATTTTGCTCTTCAGGCGTGGCCTCCCGTTCTTTTATTTGGGGACTCGTCCTTTTTCTATTTGTGTCTGTCTTTTTTGTGTTTGTTTATACACATTAAAGACCTGCTATGAGTTACAGAACTGGTTGTGTGTCGTTCTGTAGCACATGGCTCTCGGGTTTCAGTGGTGCAATCTCCTTTGCACCTGAGCTGCATGTTCTAGGAATGAGCCTTGTACACTTAAGTGAGTCCTCCTGTCTTGTTTTTTGTTGATTGCTGTTGTCCCACTTGCTGGCTAGCTTAACACTCAGGCTACTGGACTGTGAGGCTCAAGCTGACCACGCTGGACAAGTTTCCATATAGCTGTTCACAGTACATAATAAGACAAAAGAAATAAAACCATAAACACCTTAACCAACAACAAAAAGAACAACAAAACCCCAAATCACAAAGAATCAGAAAAAAGAGGAAGAAATTACCGAAAAAACATAACAATACAGTTTTCAAAATTACAGGAACTAGTATAAAGCACACATAGACAACAACGAAGGTGGATGAAAATGGGAGGGACATTGGGAGCACTGGGAGGGAGATCTGGGGTAGGAGTAAAAGGCAGAAAACTGTACTTGAACAACAATTAAATAAAGAAAGAAAGAATAATTTTAAAAAATTTAGCAATATTTCCATAAGGGACGTCAGGGTGGTATTGGGCTCCCGTGGGAGGCCATGTGTGAGTGGGTAACTCATTGCCTTCACCCATTAGACCTCCACTGATATGCGATTTAGGACCCAAGTAGTGAAGCTCTGGGCATGTAAAACTAATCTAATCTCTACACTCCAGCTCTCAGGTGTTCCCTCTTGTGAAACTGACAAGTGCAGGGCAAGCTCTTCCATTAAAGCCAAAAGCACTATAGATTTTTAATTTAATTCAAAATGCAATCTTGTGTTTGAGGCAGACAGAGTCTTTAGGGAAGTATAATGCTGGTGAATCTATATTAAGGAGGCAAATGATGTGAAATAAACTCTGGCTACCACCGGCCCCTGCAGAATTACATCTCTGGCCTTTTCTGACCACCCTCTGAGGTGTGGATGTGATCTTATGGGCCTTGACAAGGACAAGACCACAGAGCATGAATTCAATATCTGTTGTATAAGACTACACCTCAAATCATAGGGGTTCACTCATAGACAGAAAATGTTATATAATCTGTCAAAACTCTGGATTCTCTTCACAAGCTGTTCATGCTAATTGGATATTACAAAAATGAAAAAAATAATGAAGGACTAGAAACAAGAGCAGTTAAAAAAGAACAAGTGAACAGAAAAAAGAATCTGAAGCTAAAGAAGTAAGAGAAAAATGAAATATTTATATTACAGTAAAAATAAGAGGTACATGGAGAAAAAAAGTAAAACTGAATTAAAAGAAAAGAGAACAGAAAAAGAGAAAAAAAACTAAAGAGAAAAATAGAGTGAAAACAGGCAAGAGACATTCAGGCATATGAAAGCAAAATAGAACAGAAAACAACAAATGAGGTAGAAAAGAGAATATAAAGAAATTGTAAGAAAGAAAAAAGAGGTATTTGTCCTCAGCAGTTTGGTCCAGTGGGTGAGATCAGTCTCTGAGTGCACTGAATGTGGAGCCTCTCTGACCTCGCTTACAACACTTTACCAGACTCTGGCCATTTGTTCCTCATCCCTTCGTCAGCATGCTCTGTTGCAGGCCAAAGTCAGACACTATCCCCTCCTTGCCCTGGCAAAGCTGTCAGAGTGGAGCATCCAGTGCACCAGCAAATGGGGCATTGAATGTCTCCACTCTGAGCTCCTGTCCCTCCGTGTCCCTTTCCCCACAAAAAAGTAATTGCCAAAGTGGTAGCTGGAACCTGGCATGGTTGATTCAAACAGTCAGGGGGCTGGTTCTCGCACATTGTAAGTGTGGGGGCAAGAACTTCCTGTCCTTCCCATGGCTACTGCACAGGAAAAATTCTCAAGGGATCTCGGCACTGTTTCCACAAATAGAGAATGGAACTGCTGCTGCCCCATTTATCTGAGTTCAAGATACAAGCCTGCCTGGGAAATGCTGGCCCCAAAATCCCGCCTGTCAGTCACTGCCACCTTTGTGCCACCCACTCAAGTATCAGGGAGTCAAGCTATTTTCAAGATATTTTTTTTATGTTTTTACTGCTACATGTTCAGCAATAGCAGGGCATGATCTGCAATTTTCTTTTCTTTTATTAAATTAACTGGGCAGGGGCAGGCAGGCCTGGGAATATAAGACAGAAAACTGTACTTGAGCAAAAATTAAATAAAAAAAGGTTTTATTTATTTAATTTTGGAGAGGGGAAAGGACGAAGAGAAACATTAATGTGGGGTTGCCCCTTGCATACCCAGCATCAGGGAACTGGCCTGAAAATCAGGCGCGTGTCCTGACTTGGAATCAAACCACCAAGCAGGCTGTCACTCAATTCACTGAGACACACCAGCCAGGGCTGAGCTTTTGCTACTTCAGTTTTCTTCCAGGATTTTATATGGAATTGTAACTTTAAAATCTTGCATTTATTTGGAGCTTATTCTTGTGCATGATGAAAACAGATGGTCTCATATTTCTGGACTACATCTGTCTTATTTTCCGAAAACCATATATTGAGTACATTGCCTTTACTACATTGTATGTTCTTGCCTCTTTGGTGAATAACAATTGACTATAAAGGCATGATTTTGTTACTGGGTTTTATATTTTTTTCCCATTTTTAAGAAAAGATTTTATTTATTTATTCTTAGAGAGATGGGAAGAGAGAAAGAAGGAAAGGGTGAGAGACATTGATGTGCAAGAGACAAATGGACTAGTTGTCTCTCCCACGCCCTCAGTCAGGGACCTGGCCAACAAGCCAGTCATGTGCTGTGGCTGGACATCAAACCCATGACCTTTTGGTTTGTAGGCCTGGCACTCAAGCCATGGATCCATTCCCAGCAGGACTGGGTTCTACACACTTTCATTGATCCATATGTCTGTATTCATGCCAGTAGCATGGTGTTAGCAGGACACCTTCAAATTTATCCTTCTTTTTCATGATTGCTGGTCTACTCAGAATGTTTTGTGTTTCCCTCTAAATTTTTGGAATAGTTGCTCTCAATCTGTGAAATAAGGCAATGGTATTTTAACAGAACTTGTATCTATAGATATTTTTAGGTTGTATGGACATATTCATGATACCTTTATCAGTCCATCAACATGATTTTTCCCCACTTGTTTGCATGTTCTTCTTCTTTTTTCATAATGCTCCACTTTTTTCTGAGTACTAGTATTTTATTTCATTGCTGAAATTTGTTACTAGGTACTTTTTTTTTTTTTTTGTTTTGCTGAAGCAGTAACTGATGTTGATTTCTTCAGTTCCATCTCTGATAATTCATTATTGGTATACAAAGTGCAACCAATTTCTGAATGCTAAAGATTACATTATGCTACTTTATCAAATTCACTCACCAGTACTGGTTCTTTCTTTGCTGGATTCTTAAGTGTTTTCTATACAATGTATCACATCTTCTGCAAATAATGTCAATTTGACTTCTTAGTTTATGGTTCACATGCACTTTGGTTGTTCTTCTTTGATGGCCATGTCTAGGATTTTCAATACTATGTTGAATAAAAGAGGTGAAGGCAGACTTCACTGTCTTATTCCAGATCATATGGCAATCGCATTTAATTCCTTCCCACTTCATATCTTGCCTGAGGGTTTGTTATTTAAGGACTTCATTATGTTTAAGTATGTTCCTTCTACATTCATTTTGGTGAGAGTTCTTACCAAAAAAACATTTCATCAGATGTTTTCTCTGAATCTATTGATGTGCTCACGTGGCTTCTACCTCCATGCCATTTTTGTGATCTAGCAGAATTGTTAATGTGTGAACATTGTAACATTTTTCAATCCCCAGGAGAAATTCCACCTGATCACAATGTATGATCATTTTCGCATTGTCAGATCCATTAGCAATATTTGTTTGAGGATTTTGGTGTCTATATTCATTAGCAATACTAACCTATAAATTACTACCTCTGTTGTGTTTTTTGTCATGTTTTTGGAATTAAGTTAATGCTGGGATTGTAAACTGATCTCTGAGTTTTCCTTTTCTTTTGAAGTTTTTGAATGATGGAAAAACATGAGTGTTAGTTCTTTAAGTTTGGTAAATTTGCCTCAGAAGGCAGTCCAGGAATTTGATTGCTAAAAGTTTTGTTGTTCTTGTTGTGGTTGTTTACTGCTTCAACTTCATTACTTGTAAGTATTCTAATTCATTTTTTTTTTTTTTTGGTTCAGAGACCTGTGAAAAGTTTCTCGCTATCGCTAGCAATCAGAGAGATGCAAATGAGACCACAATGAGATACACTTCACACTCTTGAGGATGGCCATCATAAAGAATTGAACCAACAACAAGTGCTGTGGAGTATGTGGAGAAAAGATACCATAGTGTGCTGCTTGTGGGAAGGCAGGCTGTTGCAGCCACTGTGAGAAATAGTATGGCATTTCCTCAGATAAGTACCGATAGACTGCTTTCAAATCACCATTTCCACTGATGAGATTGTATACTAAAATCCAATCTCATCACTAATCCAGGGCAATTAATCCAGAAACACCGATCCAGAAAAACCTATGCACCACGGTGTTCCTAGCAGCGCCATTCACAATAGCCAAATGCTAGAAGCAACCTGAAGTGCCCACAAGTAAGTGAATAGATTAAAAAAAAAAACAAAACTATGGTATATTTACACAATGTAACACCACACAGCAGAGAGAAATAAGGAGCTGCTTCTCTTTGGGACAGGGTGGATGGAACTGGAGAGCATTGTGCTAATTGAAATAATCCAGGTGTTGAGGGACAAATACCATAGGATCTCAACTTTTCCTGGAACATAATCAAGAAAAGAGACAAGCATGGAAAATACAACCAGAAATATTGAAATGGAGAACAGGCTGACAGTAACCAGAGGGAGGTGGGAGGGAATAGTGGGGGAAAGTGTGAAGGGTTTACATAAACAACTATAAGGACACATGGACAAATCCAAGGGAGTGTGTAATCAAGAGAGAGAGAGATGGGTATGGCTATGGTATGTGTTAAGTGTGTATGCATGGTGTTGGGAGGGGGAATGTAGACAAACATTCTTGGGGGGAATGTTGAAAAACAACAAAAAAAGTGAAAATAGATTTTGTGATTCATTTTGATTCCATTTGGTAAGATTGCATGTTTCTGGGAATTTATTCATTTTGTTCATATTAGCCAATTTGCTTGCATGTATTTGCTGAAAATCGATTCTTATACTTTTTCTACGTGTGCCTTTTTTTTGGGGGGGGGTTCAGTGTACATTCCTTTTTGTTTTGTTTTCTTTTCTTATTTTGAATGTTCTTCAAGTACAGTTTTCTGCACTTTACCCCATCCCAGCCCACCCCCAGTATATCCTCAGCTCCCTCACACTTCCACCCCACCTTGTTTTTGTCCCTGTGTCCTTTATACTTGTTCCTGAACACCCTTCCCCCATTTCTCCTGAAATTTTCGGGAGAAAATTTCCTCTCTGGAAAAATTCCTCTCCTCTTCTCTGGTCATTTTCAGCCTGTACTCAATTTCAGTGTTTTTATTTATATTTTCCTTGTTTGTTTGGTTTGTTTTTTTAGGATCCTGTTACAGGTGAGATCTTATGGTATCTGTCTCTCTTCCCCCTGGCTAATTTCACTTACCATTATAATTTTCAGTTCCATCCAGGCTATCACAAGGGGTAAGAGCTCCTTCTTTCCTTGTGCTGCATAGAATTTCATTTCATACATGTACCATTGTTTTTTTAACCATTCATTTACTGATGGGCCCAAAGGTCGCTTCCAGCACTTGGCTCTAGCAAATTATGCTGCCAGGAATATTGGGTGCATAGGTTCTTTCGGACTGTGTTTTCAATGTTCTTCTGATATAATTCAAGCCATGGAATTGCTCGGTCTAAGGGTAGATGTATTTGTAGTTACCTGAGAAAATTCCACGCTATTTTCAATCGTGTTTATATGGCTGTACAATGCCATCAACTGTGCACTAGGGTTCCCTTTTTGTTACAATGTATCCAAAACTTGTCCTGTGACTCTTTATTTTGATGGCCATTCTGAATTGTGTGAAGAAATAGCTCATTGTTGTTTTAATTAGCAGCTTTCTGATAGCTAGGCATACTGAGTATCTTTTCCTGTCTGTATCCTCTGTAGGACCTCTTCGCAGAAGTGTCTGTGTAAGTCCTGTCCCAATTTGACAATTACATTGTTTGTCTTCTTAAAGTAGAGTCCTGTGACTTCTTTATATGATTTTCAGATTAAAAATTTGGCTGAGGTATTATCTGTAAATATTTTTTTTCCATATACGTAGTTTTTTAAAAATTTTATATTGTTTTCTTTAGCCACACAGAAGGTTATTTTTTTAAAGATGAGATCTCATTTGATTTTTCTTTTTTTATGTCCCTTTCTTTAGGGAATATATCACTGAAAATATTGCTGCATAATGTATCTTGATATTTTCCATGCTATGTTCTCCTCTAGTGTGGTCATGGTGCCACAACTTATATTTAAATCATTTATCCACCTTGAATTAATTTTTGTGCATGGTGTAAGTGTTTGCTGAAATTTCTTTTTTTTTTTTTTTTTGCATATAGCTGTCCTGTTTTTCCAACACCATTTGGAGGAGGAAATTTTCACTACATTTTATGTTGGTGCCTCGTTTTTTGAATATTAATTAACAGTAGATTTAGGTATATTTCTGGATCTCTGTTCTGTCTCTCTGTCTCTCTGTCTCCTTGGTTGGGGGGGTTTATGTGTCTGCTTTTTATACCAGTATAATGATGTTCTGATTACAGTGGCCTTGTGACCCGGTTTGATATCAGGCATCGTGATCCTTCCTACTTTGTTCTTCTTTCTCAATATTGCTGCAGCTCTTTGGGGTCATTTATGCTTCCGTATGGAAGCATAAATATTTCTGTAGTGCTCCTTCTATATCTGTGAAATATGTCATAGGTACTTTAGCAGGAATTGCACTGGGCCTATAAATGGCTTTCGGATGTAAGGACATTTTGCTGGTGTGAATTCTTCCAATCCCTGTGCATGGGCCATGGTTCCATTTGTTTGGATCTTCCTTCATTTCTTTCCTCAGTGTTGCATACTTTTCTGAGTACAGGAATTTTTACACCCATACTTGGGTTTATTCCTAGGTACTTTACTTCCCTTGCTGCCATATGCAATGGGATTTCTTCCCCTGTTTTCCATACCCGAGATTTCACATATGTGTACAAAAATCCCCTTGATTTCTCAATATTGATTTGGCCCAATATGATTTCCACTGACTACCTCACACTAGTTTCTTATGATTTCTTGTTGCTTCTCTTGTTTGTGGATTCCCACTTCCAGCAATTATCCTGGTGTTCCAAATCTCAATGAATCTTTTATGTGATTGTTAGCAATGAAGAGGCAAATTAGATTAAGACAGACAGCCTGTGTTTGAACCTAAGAAACATGTATAAAAGGGATTGCAGATTCTGTGTGTAAGTATGGTGTTAGATATGCTAGTTACCCCAATCACTAATTTTTGTTTTTCCTCTACTGGTATTGTATATTTCCACCTATTTTATTAGGCTTTCTTTTTTTTTAAATCACGTTTTCTTCTTCATTTATACTTGTCTGCATTTCATCAGCATCATCTCCCTGTCTCAAGCTGAAACCAACCTCTCTTCCTCGTTTCCACCTGCAGGTTGGTTTTGTCCATGTGTTCTTGGTAGTCATTCCTGAAAGTTCTACTTACATTTGGCTTCCAAACTCCCCTCTGGCAAATGTCAGATAGATTTCTGTTTCATTGTTTCTTCCTATATTTCCCCTACCAAGCTGGTGTGTTAATTGCATTCCATTAAAGGTGAGATCTTATGGTATGTATTACTCACCACATGGTCTATTCTCTCACTCCTTTTTCACTTCTGTTCTCAATGCAAACCCTTTAGCATCTTTGGCAGAGCTTCTTGGAGAAGGTGTTTGCTTTGGGTCTTCTTTTATCTGGCAGATCTTTATTTGGCCTTCCTTTTTACTCAAGAACCCTGCAGGATGCAGGGGTCTCAGTCAGCATCCTTTGGTTTTCATTCCTTGGAATATCTCTTGTCTTTTGCATCTGGCTGATAGTGTTTCCATTGAGAACTCACTTGCTGTTCTTATTAGGGCTCCCTTGTATGTTAATTTATGTTTTTCACTTGAAGCCTTAAGATTCTCTCTTTCCCTTGGGTATTGGCCACTGTGATTATCATGTTTCCTAAATGGGACTCCTTATGGTTTGCCTTGATTGGTACCCTCTGTGTTTCCCGCCATGTATGATTTTTCTCTCTTATCAAATTTGGAAGTTTTCCATCATTGCCGTTGAGTACAGGTTTACTACCTCTCGCTCTTCTCCTCTTCCTGGTATCCCTAGTGTCTATATTTCCTAATGTTTCACGTTGTCCTGTAATTCCTCAAACCCTTCTTCATCTATCTGAGCCTCTTTTTCTTCTCTTGGTCTTTCTGAGTGTTTTCTTCTACCTCGTGCACCAGCTCTCTGGTTCTAGTCTCTACTTCACGCACTTTGCTTTGGATATCTTTTACTGTGTTCTTCATTCAGAAGGTGTACCTTTCATTGTGTACTGGCCCTTGTAAATAGTTACTATTTCCTTTTTCGTGATGATATAATTTTTTGGTTAGTTCTATGCAGTTTCCCTGTAGGTTTTGGTAGTTCTCAATAAGCTCAGTGAACTTCCTCCTAACCATTGCTGTGAACTTAATGACTGTGGGTTGACTGTTCTATATTCCACTTTGCACTTTCTCTGTGCCTTACACCTGTCCTTTTATTTGGGGATATTTTCTTTAACTTCCCTTTGTTTTGTTTTTTTGTACACTCTTTTTGTTAGCCTTGGATTCTTGAGTGCATGTATGGTGATTTTCTGTGTTCAACGTATGAACCACTATGGCCAGAGACCTGTGAGATTCAGTTGTGCAGACTCTCTGATCTCCGAAACTTCCTGTTCCTGCATTGTCAATTGTGTTGGATCTTTGGATGTCCCTGGGTTTTGATCTATATTGGTTGCTTCTTTCGTGTGTCTTTTCATCTACTTGGTAACCTGATGTTCACACCATCAATTACATCTTTTATGCAGTTGTGCAGGTTCAACAGGTTGTGTCAAAGCTGCTTCTTCTGTTTGCCCGAGGTTCTCTGAAATGTCTCTAGCTGTTTTTCGGTTGTTTGTTCTGGGTCATGTGTTCACCATGGACCCTACTTCTAGATTTGCTTTGTGCGTAGATGAAGAAGGCTTCCACTCACTACTTCACCCTGTTCTTATACTTTTTTTCTGTTTCTTTGGTTAGTAGGTTTTCACTTCCAGCAATTATCCTGGTGTTCCCAGCTCCAACCCACTCTTCTATGAGATCAGTAGCAAGGGGAATGCAAGATGGATTAAGACAGAGAGCCTGTGTTCTCTTAGATTGAACCTCAGAAACATGCAAAGGAAATATGGGAGATTCTTCATGTCAGCATGGTGTTGAAAGTGCTATCTAACCCAAATAGCCAATTGTTTTATTGTGGCTGTTGTCTTATATTTAAATTATTCTCTTTTTAGATGTTTAGTTGTTTAAGTATTTTTTATTGTTTTACACGTGTCTGCATTTCTCCCGATCATCACCCTAGCACAAGCTGAAACCACTCTCTCCCTTGGTTCCACCCACTAGTTGATTTTGTTCATGTGTTCCTTGTAGACATTCCTGAAAGCCCTCCTTCCATTCACTTTCAAACTATTCTGACATCTGTGAGATAGTTCTGTTTTCCAGAATTTTTAGTTATATTTTGCCTGCTTTCCTGGCGTATTGATTGGATTCCATTTTACAGGTGAGATCCTATGGTATATGTAGCTCACCTCCTGGCCTATTTCACTTAGAATAATGCCGTGCCCTTCCAAGTATACTCTCTCTGAGGTGAGGAGCTGTTCTTTTCTCTCTGCTGCCTAGTATTTCATTGTGTATATGTGTCATAGAGTTTGTACTCACTCATTTCCTGACAAGCTGTTGGGTGGCTTCAAGCACTCGGTTATTGTAATGGTGCTGCTATGAACATTTGGGTGCATGGTTTGTTGAGATTTGGTTATTAGGGTTCTTAGGATACAATCTAGTGTGCAAAATTGCGGGGTCCATGGGCAGTTCCGTTTGTAGTTATCTGAAGAAATTCCATCGTGTTTTTCACCACGTCTACACCAGTCAGTTTTCCCACCAGTAATACACTATGGTTCCTTTTTCTCCACCTACGCCAACACTGGTGGGCAGCTTTCTTAATGATGGCTCCTCACACCTGTGTGAAGTTGTCTCTCACTGTGGTTTTATTGGGCATTGATCTCTCTTATAGCTAGTGATGTTGAGCATGTCTTCATATGCCTGTGAGCCCTCTGTATGTTCTCATAAAAAAAGCGTTTGTTCAATACTTGAACCGCTTTCATCATGGAGTTGTTTGCCTCCCTGCAGTGCAATCCTGTGAATTCTTTACACATCTTAGAGATCAAGCCTTTGTAGGAGGTGTCATTGGCACAGATATTTCCCTCATTACTTGGTACACTTTTCATTTGAATACTCCTTTCTTTTTTTTTTAAGATTTTATTTATTTATCCTTAGAGGGACAGGGAAGGAGAGAGGGAGAGAAGCAACAATGTATGGTTGCCTTTTGTGCCTCCCATGCTGGTAGTTAGCTGCAGGGAATTGGCCTGCAACCCAGGCATGTGCCTTGACTGGGAATCAAACCGCGATCTTTTGGTTCGCAGGCCTGTGCTCAATCCACTGAGCTACACCAGCCAGGGCATGAATACTGCTTTCTTTAGCCAAACATCAGCTTTTTAAATTGATGAGGCCTAATGTGTGTATTCTTTTTTCTTGCCCTTGTATAAGTGAGGTTATTGTTGCATGGAATGTTGCAGACTTCTCTGCCGGTGTTTCTCTCCAGGACTTTTATGTTGCCACAACTTATATTTCAGGCCTTTCCCCACCTTGACTATAGTGTTTTGCACTGGCGTGAGTTGTTGATCGAGTGTCAAGTTTGTGCATGTACCTGTCCTCATTTCAAAACAACTCTTACTGAGGAACTGATTTTGACCCCACTTTATGCTTCTACCTTCTTGGTCAAACCCTGATTTCCCATAAAGACCTGATTTTATGTCTGGGCTCTGTGTTCTGTTCCATGAGTCAGTGTGTTTATTTTTAATTCTTTTATGTCAGTTTCAGGCTGTTTTGAGTGCAGTCGCCTTGTAATCCAGTTTGATATCAGGCATTGTAATCCCTCCTACTTTGTTCTATTTTCTGAATATTGCTGCAGCTCTCTGGGGTCGTTTATGCTACCATATACATTTCTAATACATATACAAATACAAATGCTCATTCTCTATCTGTGAAATATGTTATGGGTTCTTTAGCAGGGATTGCACTGGATCTATAAATTCTTTTGAAATATAAGCACATTTGGGTGATGCAAATTCTTCCAAAGCTTGCGCATGGGATAGCTTGCATATGTTTGGATGTTGCTTCATTTCTTTACTCAGTGTTGTGTACAGTTTTGAGTAAAGGAGTTCTGAATTCTTGGTTAGGTCTATTCCTAGGTACTTTAGTTCCTTTGCTTTTTAATCAAAAGGGATTTCTTCCCCTTTTTCACTATCTGAGATTTTATTTTATGTGTATAACAATATAACATATATATTATATTTATTGATTTGTGTTAACCATTTTGTGTCCTGCTCTTTGGTGAAATTACTGTTTTGGCCCAGTATGGTTTTTGGTTTAGTCTATAGAATATTCCATGTACACTCTCATACCATCTGGAAAAAATTACAGCTTTTCATCCCCCTTTCCCATTGAATGTGTTTTGTGCCTTTTTTTTTTTTTTTTTTTTTTTTTTTTTTGGTATTGCTCTGGATAGGACTTACAATACTTCACACAATGGAAGTGGTGAAAGATGGCATCCTTGCAATGTTCCTGATCTTAGTGGGAAAGCTGCAAGTGTCTGCCCTTTGGGTTTCATGTTCCCCATAGGTTTCTCAAATGAGGCCTTTAGTATGTTGAGGAATGCACACTATATTGCCAACCTCTTAACAGTTTTGCCCAGGAATATGCACTGTGCCTTCACAAATGCTCTTTCGGAATTCATTGCCATGATCATGTAATTTTTCTCTCCCGTATTGTTTATGTGATGTGTTAAGTTTCGTGATTAAGAAGTATTGGACCGCCTACCCCCGGTGTGAATCTCTCTTGATCCTGGTGTATGACCATTCTAACATACTGCTGGCTGAAGTTTCCAAATGTGTGGTTGTGTAAGAAGTACCTATGTTCACTGACGACACTAGCCTGAAGGTTTCTTTCCTGCTTTTGTCTTTATGTGGTTTAGAGATTTAGATGATGCATGCAGCCTAAACAGAGGTTGGGAGCTTTCCTCCTTCTTGGATTTTTTGGGATAATCTGTGAGGGATACTGGTTAGCTCTTCCTTAAATTCTTTTGTGAAACCGTTTGGTCCAGGGCTTTGGTGTGTTGGGTTATTTCTGACCACTGCTTCCCTTTCACGCGCTATTATTGCTCTGTTCAGGTTTTTTGCTGCTTCCTCATTCACTGTTGGAAGGTTACGTTTTTCTAGAAATATGTCTGTTTCCCATAGGTTTCAAATTTCTTGGAAAATACTTCCTCATAGTAGTTTCTTACAATTATTTTTTGTACTTCTGTGGCAGGAGCTTTAGTCTGTCTTATTTCACTTCTGATCATGCTTATATGGGTTTTTTGTCTCTCTTTTTTAATGGGTCTGCTTAAAGGCTTGTGAATGTTGTTCAAGTGAGCAAACAACTAGCTTCTCAATTTGTGGATCCTTTAAATTGTGCTTTTCATCTCTGTGCCATTTTAGTCTGCTGTGATCTTCATTACTGCCTCACTTTGATGTGGTGTAGGCTGTGTTTAGCGTTCTTCCTCAAGTTTTCGTGGGTGTAGGAAAGGGTTCTTTATTTCAGAAGTTTCTGTCTTGTTTCAGTAGCCCACTATCTGAATGAACTTCTCTCTCTGAAACGCCTCCACTGTGTGACATGAGCTTTGGTGTTTGGTGAGTTCATTTGCATTTGTTTTCAGAAACTTTTTGATTTCTTGCTGATTCCCATTGTTAACCCACTCACTACTGTAGGAGTTCCATGAGTTGGAGTGTTTCTGACTGTTTTTCTTGAAATTTTATACATTCACTCTCATGTGCTCAAAGAATATGCTTGGTGTAATTTCCATTACTTTGAAATTTGCGGGGCTTGTTTTGTGTCCTATCACACGTTCTGTCTTTGAAAATGTTCTTTGTGCATGTGAAATAAAAGTATATTTAGCGGATCTGGGAAGACATTTTTGCTTTATATCAGGTAAGTTCATTTGACCCTGAATCCTGTTGAATGCCACAATATCATTGTTGATATTTTGTTTGGAAAATCTCTACGTTTTGAAAGTGGAGTGTTTAAATCCTCCACTATAACTGTCATGCCATCAATATTGTTCTGGAAATCCTTCAAGGTTTCCAGAACGTTGGATAAAATTATGAAACAATTTCTATTTTATATTTGGGTACTTCCACGTTGGTTGTTGTGTATGTGTACACTATTTATGGATTTATGGTAGAGTGCTTGCTTCAATATTGTGAAATGACCTCCTGGGTCTCTTTTCTGCCCCTTCTTTGGAAGTCTAGGTCATCTGACAGGATTACTGTTACCCAGGTCTTTCTTTCCTGTCTGTTTCCTCGAAATATTTGGCCTAGCTCTTCCCTTTTAGTCTGTGTAGGTCTTTGATTCTGAGGCAGGTCTGTGGTTGGCAGCATACGTGTGGGTCATGATTTCTTACCCATTCAGTTTTTCTTTGTCTTTTGGTTGCAGTGTTGAATCCATTTACTTTGAAGGTAATCATTGGTGGGTGTTTATCCATTGCCACCTTTTCACAACCATGTTCCTCTCTCTATCTCTTGCATACCTGGTTTGATGAGGAGTATGCTTTGAGCTCTCTTTTATCTGGCAGATCTTTATTTAGCCTTCCTTTTCATTTTAGAACCCTGCTGAATGAAGGGGTCTCAGTTGCCATCCTTTGGTTCGCATTACTTGTAATATTTCTTGCCTTTCACTTCTGGCTGAAAATGTTTCCATTGAGAACTCAGTCACTGTTCTTATAAGGGCTCCCTTATATGGTGATTACTGTCTCTCCCTTGAAGCCTCAAAGATGCTCTCTTTCCCTTGGGCGTTAGCCACTGCAGTGATCATGCATTCTAAATGGGCCTCCTTATAATTCATCTTGATCGAGACCCTCTCTGTTTCCAGCCATGTGTGATTTTCCTCTCTCATCAATTTATGAAACTTTCCCATCTACCTTCTCCACCAGCTTTTTGGTTCAAGCTTCTCCTTCATGCAGTTTGCTTTGGATACTTCTACTGTGTTTTTCATTCAGAAGCTGTACCCTTCATTGTGCACTGGCCTCTGTTAATAGTTGTTATTTCCTTTTTCATGATGACATAATTTTCAGTTAGCTCTACGTAGTTTCCCTGAAGGCTTTGGTAGTTCTCAGAAAGCTCATTGAGCTTCCTTCTAACCATTGCCTTGAACTTAATGTCTGAGGGTTGACTGTTCTGTACTTCATTTTGCACTTACTCTGTGATTTCCACCTGTCCTTTCATTTGGGGATACTTTATTGGACTCCCTATTGATTTTATACTCTTCATGTTCCTCCTGGCTTCTTTAATGCATCTATAGTGACTCCCTCTTTTTGGTGTATGAACCAATATGGCCAGAGACCTGTGAGATTCAGTTGTGCAGACACCTTGACCTCCGGAACTTCCTCATCTTGACTTGTCCATTATGTTGGATTTCTAGATGTGTCTGAGTTTTGATTGAAGTTGAATACCTTTTTGTTGTTTCTTTTCCTCTAGCCGGTGAACTGATGGTCACTTTATCCACATCTTGTATGCAGTTCTGTAGGCACAACAGGTAGTGTGAAAGCTGCTCTTTTGTTTCCCTGATTAAGTAGAGGTTTTGTGGCTTCTCTCTGGCTATCTTGATGTTCTTTGTTCTAGGCAATGTGTCCACTTTGGGTAACACTTCCATATGTGTTGTGCGTGTGGGTGAATATGCCTTCCATTCACTGCTTCATCTGGTTTTCTTATCATTTCTTTCTGCTCCCTTGTTGGTGGGTGTTAAATGCTTCTTCCAGCATTTAATATGGTGTTCTCCACTGTCATCGACTCTTTTAGGTGATCAGTAGCAAGGGGGAGGCAGAGTGGATTGAGGGAGATAGACTTTGTTCTCTTGGATTGAATTCAAGAAACATGCAAAGAAAGATAGGAGATTATTTGTCTAAGTATGCTGTTAAACATGCTACCTAACCCCAAATTCCACTTTCTCTTTTTGTAGTTGTTGTTGTTGATTCTGTTGTTTCCATCTCTTCTTATTTGAGTTTTCATTTTTTAATCACCCTTTCTTGTTCATTTACACCTGTCTGCATTTCAACTCCATCATTGCCCTGGTACAAGCTGAAATCACCTCCCATCGCTTCTCCGCCTTTTGGCCAAGATCAAGTGAAACCACCTCCCTCCCTTCTTTTCACCTGCAATTTTGTTTTGTCCATGCATTTGCTGTATTCATTCCTGAAAGCCCTCTTTACTTTTGGTTACAAAACACCCATCTTGAGACTGTCAGATTGTTCTCAGTTCCAGTTTCTCTGGTTACATTCTGGCTACTTTCCTGGTGTATTGAATTCATTCTAGCTATAGGTGAGATTCTATGCGATGTTTCCCCGACTTTCTGGCATATTTCATTTGGCATAACGCTCGGCCATTCCAAGCATGCTCTCCCTAAAGGTAGGGACTGATTCTTTCTCTTTGCTCCCTACTATTTCATTGTTTATATGTGTCATAGTATTTGGATTGACTCGTTTTCTCAAAAGCCTTTGTTTTGCTTTCTGCACCAGGTTCTTTTAATGTTGCTGCTGTGAACATTCGTATGCATAGCTTGTTGAGATTGCATTTTCAGTTTTTTTAGGTTATAATTTGGTGAGTGGAATTGCTGGGTCAATGGTTAGTTCCACTTGTAGCTATGCAAAACATTCATTCTTGTTTCTATGGTGTCTGCACCAACAATACACTAGAATTTCCCTTTCTCCACCTCCTTTCCAAAACTTGTTTGCCGTTTCATGTATGGTGGCACTTCCATTCTGCATGAAGCAGCTCCTGTCCTCAGGGAGAGCATGCTTGGAGTGGCACAGCATTATATTGAGTAAAATAGACCAGGTAGTGAGTGACACATAACATAGGATTTCACTTGTACCTGGGATCCAGTCAAAACACAAGGAAAGCAGGCAAAATATAAACAGAAACGCTGAAACTGAGAACAATCTGGCAGCCTCCAGAGAGGAGCTTGGAAACCAAAGGAGGGAGGGCTTTCAGGATTGACTACAAGGAACACATAGAGAAACTAACCTGCAGGCAGGAATAAGGGAGGGAGGGGTTTTAGATGGAACCAAGGTGATGGCGGGCGAGAGATGCAGACAGGTGCAAATGAACAAGAAAATGTGATTTAAGAAAAGTGAAAACCACAGTAAGAACAGGTGGAACTGTCAAACAACAGGAGCCATACCAAGAACAAGAAGTGGCAATTCTGGATAAATTGTATGTCTAACACCATACTTACATGAATAATCTCCTGTCTCTTCCTTACATGTTCCTTGAGTTCACTCCAAGAGAACACAGGCTCTCTGTCTTAATCCACTTTGATCCCCCCCCCCTTTGCTAGTAATGACATAAAAGATTTGGCTGAGCCTTGGAATACCAGGATAACTGCTGGAAATTAAAACACACTAACTAAGGAAGCGGCAAGAAGGTACATGAAAACATGGTGAAGTACTGAGTGGAAGCCTTATTCATCTCCACACACTCAGTCTGGAAATACAGCCCATGTTGGACAGATCACCTAGAACAACCAACTGAAAAATGCATATATAGGAGCCTCAAACCTCAGGTACACAGAAGAAGTGTATTTGATATAACCTCTTGTGTCTTCATAACTGCATACAAGATGTGGTGTACAGAGTGACCATCACTTTACCAGTTAGAGGAAAAGAGGAACCACACAGATACCATCATCAACCAATACCCAGAGACATCCAGAGATCCAACATAATTGAGGAAAAAAACAACAACAGGAAGTTCCAGAGGTCAAGGAGTCTGAAGCACTAAACTTCACAGATCTCTGGCCATAGTGGTTCACACGTCAAACACTGGGAGTCGCAACAGATGCATTTAAGAAGTCAAGGCTAACATGAAGAGGGTAAAAAACAATAGTAAGTTAAAGAAATTATCTGCAAAGAAAAGAACATGTGGAAATCAGAGAAGGTGTAAAATGAATTCCACAACAGTCTAAGGTCAGATATGAACTTCAAGGCAATGATTAGAAGGAAACTCAGTGAGTTTACTGAGAACAACCAAAACCTAGTGAAATACTACCATGAACTCCCTGAATATCATATTATCATTAAAGAGGAACTAGTAACTATGAACAAGGGCCAATACTTAATGACAAATACACCTTCTGAATGAAGAACACAGTAGAAGTTATCCAAAGCAAACTTTATGAAGTAGACGCTTGAAACAGCGAGCTGGTGTAAAAGGTAGAAGAAAACACCGAGAAAGGGCATGAGAAAGAAAAGAGGCTCAGGTAGATGAAGAATGATTTAGGGAACTACAGGACAACATGAAACATGATGATATCTATACACTAGGAATACCAGGAGGAGAAGAAGAAGAGCAAACCATAGTAAACATGAGAAATCATAGTAAACATGAGAAATCATTATACAAAACAGAGAGAGAAATCAGATAGACATTATCAGACATGAAATTCGACACATGATTCCACAGAAATACAAAACATTCTAAGAAACTACTATGAATAAGTATATGCCAAGAAATGTGAAAATATAGGAGAAATGCACATCTTTCTAGTAAAACGTAATCTTCCACCAGTGAATGAGCAGAGCAATAAAAGCTGAAGAAATTGAAACAGTTATCAGAAAAACGCTAATACCCCAAAGCCCTGGAGCAGACGGTTTCACAGAAGGATTTTACACAGCATTTAGGGAAGAGCTCCCCTGTGCATTTTACAAATTATCCCAACAAATCCAAGATGAAGGAAGACTCCAAAACTCTTTCGATGATGCTGGCATCATCTGAATCCCTAAAATACATAAAGACAGAGCGAAGAAAGAAACCTTCGGGACAATATTGTTAGTGAACATAGACACCTCACGCTCAGAAATACCTTGGGAAACTGCATCACGCAATACATACAAAAAGTCGTGCACCACGTTGAAGAGAAATTCACTCTGGGGATTCAAGGATGCTATAATATTTGCCAATTGGTAAACAAAACACATCACATAAACAGTACAGGAAATAAAAATTACACAATCATGGCAATAGATTGAGAAAAAAACATTTGATATGGAATAGCAAATATTCATTGGAAAAATATCTTAAAACGGTGGCAATAGAGGTTGAATTCCTCAACATATTAAATGCCACATTCAAGAAACCTATAGGCAAGATGAAGCTCACAGGGCACAACTTTCACTAATACCAAGAACATTGCATGGATGCCAGCTGTCACGAAAGCTAGAAACATAATATTGGAGGTCATAGCCCCAGTAATATAGAACAAAAAAGACACAGGAGGCATCCAATTGGAAAGGAGGAAGCAAAACTTCCAATTGCTTGCAAATTACATGAGTGTGTGCATGGAAAATCCTATAGACTCTATGAAAAATCTCCTGAACCAGAGATATGAATTTTGCCAAACAGCAGGGCACAAAATCAATATTGAGAAGTGAAGGGCATTGTTGTACACATATAGTGAAATCTCAGATAGTGAAAACAGGGCAAGAAATGCCATTTACTAAAGCTGCAGGAGAACTAAAGTACCTAGGAGCAGACCTAAGCAAGGATGAAGAAATCTTGTACACAGGAAAGTATGCAACACTGAGGAACAAAATGAAGGAAGACCCAAACATATGCAAGCATGCCCCATGCAAACGCTTTAGAAGAATTCACATCAACAAATGCCCTTATTTCCCAAAGCCATCTATACACTCAATGAAATACCAGCTAAAGTACAAATGGCATATTTCACAGATAGAAAAGAAACATTTCAGAAATTTGGGAAAGAGGAAGAGTGACATATGAAAAATTGAATTGTACAAACAATAAAAGATATCTTTCACAATCTGGCAAAGAAAATGGACTTCCAGGAAGTCCAGGAAGCTCAGAGAGCCCCAAAAAATGTGGACCCAAGGAGGAACATATCAAGGCACATTATAATTGCATTAGCCAAGATTAAAATGAAGGAGAGTGGTTTAGAAGCAGCAATAGATAAGTGGGGTGTCAATTACAGAGAAGTTCCCATCAGACTCTTAGCTGCTTTCTCAAAAGAGACCTTGCCGGTAAGAAGGGGCTGGAAAGAAGTATTCCAAGTCATGAAGGGCAAGGACCTGCATCCAAGATTGCCCTATCCAGGGAAGTTTTCTTTTAGAATGGAAGGGCAGATAAAGTGCTTTTCAGATAAGGTCAATTTCAAGGAGTTCATCATCACCAAGTCCTCATTATATAAAATGTTAAAGGCACTTATCAAAGAAAAAGAAGATTAAAAAAACATGAAAATTGAAAGGACAGGATACTTCCAGTTATTAACAAGCGCACCTGAAACAAAAGGAAAATAAGGAGACAGCAAGATCAAAAGCAGAAAGATACAAATGAAGATCACACGGAGGGTTAGCAACAAGAGAGTGGGAGGAGGAGAAGGGAGGAGAAGGTACAGAGAATAAGTAGCATAGATGGTACGTAGACAATAGACAGTGGGAGAACAAGAATAGTATGGGCACTGTAGAAGCTACAAAACTTCTGAAACATGGGCATGAACTAAATGCAGGTAATGGGGAGGGGGAAAATTGTGCAGGGTGAGGGCAATGAAGGGGAGCCAACAGGACAACTGTAATGGCATAATCAATACAACATATTTAAAAAATACAGTGGGATGTCAAGGAAACAATCCCCAAGTGGAAGGACAGGTGGAAGTCACCAAGATAGTGCAATATGAAATCCAGGACAGTCAACCCTCAGACACTAAGTTCAAGGCAATGGTTACAAGGAAGCACAATGAGCTTACTAACTTCTAAAACCTACTGGGAATCAATAATGAACTCCCTGAAAATCATATAATCACGAAAGAGGAACTCGTAACTATTAATAAGAGTCAAACGCAATGCAGAATTCATCTCCTGAATGAAAAACACAGTAGAAGCAATCCAATAAAAACTACATGAAATAGAGGATCAAACCAGAGGGTTGGTAGGCAAAGCAGAAGAAAACCTGGAGAAAAAGTATGAGAAGAAAAACTGGCTCAGATAGATGAAGAAGTGTTGAGGAAATTAAAGGACAACATAAAACACAATGATATCTATACACTAGGGATACCTGGAGGAGGAGAAGGAGAAGAGAAAGGGATAGCAAACCTGTTTTCAAAAGTAATGGTGGAAACCTTTCATAATTTGAAGAGAGGAAACAGTCACACATGGCTAGAAATACAGAAGGTCCTGATGAAGGCAAAGCATAAGAAGACCAGTTCAGAATAAATTATAATGAGAATGACCAACACCCATGAGAAACAGTTCTTCAAGGCTGCAAGGGAGAAACAGGAAGTAACATACAAGGGAGCACTGAAAAGACCGGCCCCTGACTTCTCAAAAGAAAAGCTACCAGCCACAGGAGAGAGGCAAGAAGTATTCCAAGTAATGCAAAACCAAAGAATAGCAAGTGTAAACCCTCCATCCAGCAGGGCTCTCAAATAAAAAGGAAGGCCTAATAAAGATCTGCCAAATAGAAGAAGGCTCAAAGCATACCACTCTTCAAGACAGCTGTACAAGCCATGCTGAAGGGTTTGCCTTCTCAAGAGAAATAAAAAGGAATGAGAGAGAGAGAGAGAGAGAGAGAGAGAGAGAGAGAGAGAGAGAGAGAGAGAGAGAGAGAGAGAGGAATACAGGTACAAAAAGCTGACAGTGAATAAACACCCATTAATGATTACCTTCAAAGTAAATGGATTCAATTATGCAACCAAGAGACAAACAAGAGCTGAATCGGTAAGAAATCATGACTCACATGTATGCTGCTGAACAGAGCACTGACTCAGAACCAAACACCTATACAGAATGAAAGGGAAGAGCTGGAAAAAATGTACCCAGCAGATGAAGAGGAAAGAACGGCCGGAGTAACAATACTTTTGTCAGAGGATATAGACTTCCAGAGAAAGGGCAGAAAAAGAGACCCAGGAGGGTCACTTCATGATACTGAATGGAACAATACACCAAGAAGCCATAAACACTGTAAATTTACACATACCTGGCTTTGGAGCACCCAAAGATAAAACAAATTTTGGAGGACCTCTAGAATGATATCGACAGCCACACAGTTATAGTGGGAAATATGAACTCCCCACTGTCAAAAATGGATAGATCCTTCAAACAAAACATCCATAATGGTATTGTGGCATTGAATACTGTGGTTGATCAGACGGACTTAACTGAAATGCAAAAAACCTTTCATGCCAGACATGCTAACTACACATTCGTTTCACATGCACAGTGAGAATTTTCAAAGATAGAGCACATGATAGGGTACAAAAGAAGCCCGAGCAATTTCAAAAATATACTTTCATTTCAAGCTTTTGTTTGGAGCAAAGGGAACTGAAGGTAGAAAGATATGTCAAGGGATAATATGCAGAAACACTCAAACTCAGAAAGGTCCTATAGCAGTGCTCAACAATGAGACTCAGGAAGAAATCAAATTGTTTCTAGTAAAGAATGCAATTGAACTCGCACCAAAAATTGAAGCTTATGGTACACAGCCAAGGCCGTACTGAGAGGGAAGTCATTTGGGTTACAGGGTTACTAAGACAAGACAGAAACTTTTAAAATAAACAGCCTAATACTACACCTACTAGAACAGGAGGAAAAACAAGAAAGACAGCCAAGACCACGTACTCAGGAGGGAAATAACCGACATCACAGCAGACTGAAACGACAGAGACGAAAAGCACAATTTGAAGGATCAATAAATCCAGAATCTGTCAGGGACAGGGGTTTCCTTTAAGAAGACCCATTAAGGAAAAGAGAGGTCCAATATAGACACGATCAGAAATGAAAGCAGAGACACTAAGTATGATGCCAGAGAGATCTAGAAAATCATAAGAAACTACTTTGAGGATTATATGCTAAGAAATGTCCAAACCTAGGTGAAATGGGCATGTTTCCATATAGACATAATCTTCCAACAGTGAATGAAGGAGCAGCAGAATGCCTGCACATCAGCATTAGCATGTGATGAAAATGAGGCAGTGATCAGAAATACCCCAACATGCCAAAGACCTGGAACAGATGGTTTCACAGAAGAATTTTACAAAGCATTTAAGGAAAAGCTAACCTGTGTCCTTCAAAGATTATTCTAAAAATTTAAAGGACCGGGAATACCCGCACACTCTTTTGATGCTACTGCCATCATCTGAATTCCTAAACTACATAAAGATAAAACGAAGAAAGAAACTTTCAGACCAATATTGTCATTCAACAGAGACATCACTCGCTAAAGAATATATTGGGAAACTGCATCCAGTAACACATTAAACAGGTCATACACCATGATCAAGAAGGATTCAGCCTGGGGATGCAAGGATGGTGCAATATTCACCAAATGGTAAATGTAATACATCATATAAACAATACAAGAGACAAAATTTACATGATCATGACAATAAATATCAAAAAGCATTTGATAAGGCACAGCACAGTATTCGTGGAGGAAACTCTTAAGATGGTGGCTATAGAGTACACATTTCTCAATATAACAAAGGTCACATTCTAGAAACCTATAGGCAACCTGAATCTCGATGAGCAAAAACTTGCAGCTTTCCCACTAAATAAGGAAAGTTGCAAAGACGCCAGCTTTTACCACTGCTATTGAACATATTGTTGGAAGTGCTAGCCACAGTAATCATAGAAGAAAGAAGACATAGAAGGCATCCAATTGAAAAGGAGGAGGCAAAACTGTCATTTTTTGCACATGACATGAGAGTGTACATGGGAAATCCTTATAGACTTCATGAAAAATCTCCTGAACCAGAGATGTAAACTTTGCAAAACAGCACGACACAATATCAATATTGAGAAGTGAAGGGAATTGTTTTACACATATAATGAAACCACAGATACAGAATACAGGGCAAGAAAAGCAGCACAGGAACTACGGTACCTAGGAATACACCTAAGCAAAGATGTAGAAGCCCTGTATGCACAAAAGTATGCAACACTGAGGAAGAATTCAGAGGAAGACCAAAAGAAAAGGAAGCATGTCCCATGCATACAAATTCGGAGAATTCACATCAATAAAATGTCCTTACCTCTCAAAGTCATCCAAAGATTCCATGCAATCCCTGTTATAGTACCAATGACATATTTAACAGATAGATAACAAGCATTTCAGAATTGTATATGGAAGCTTTAATGACCTGAACAGCCGCAGAAATATTGAGAAAGAACAACAAAGTAGGAGGGATCACAATGCCTGATATCGAACTGGATTATGAGGCCACTGCAATCAAAACACCATGGAACTGGCATAAAAACAGGCACATAAACCAAAGAAATGGAAAAAAGGCCCAGAAATGCATCCAAAACTATTGTCTATTAATATTGTACAAATGAGGCACCGACATAAAATGGAGTGAAATTTCCTCTACAAAAGAAAAGATGGTGTTGGGAGAACTGGACAGCTTACCTGCAAAAGAAAAAAAAAATGCAATTTGAGCACCTACTTACAACACACAGAAAAATTAATTCATTGTGTATAAATATTGTTAATATAAGTCGTGACACCATTATCATCCTAGAGGAGAACATAAGCAGAAAATTATCAACACATGTTATGTAGCAGTATTTACAGTGATATGTCTCCTTGTGCAAGTGATGTAATGGAGTGAATAAGAAGAGGCAATCCCACCCCCTCCCCACCCCCCCCCAAAAAAAACCCTTCTGCATGGCTAAAGAAAACAGTTTGAAAATAAAAAGAAGAAAAAAACATACCTGAAAACATATTTGTCAGTGATAACTTAGGCAATATTTGATATCCAAATCTCATAAGGAACTCACATGCCTCTACCCTAAGAACACAAACCATCTAATTAAAAATGGATCCAGTAATTGAACAGACACTAAGGCATAAAAAGATCTACAGAGGATGCCTAGACACATGAAAAGATGCTCAGCATCCCTAGCTATCAGGGAGATGCAAATTAACACCACAATGAGATATTGCTTCACACCATTCAGAATAGCCATCATAAAGAAAGTAACAAACAAGCTTTGGGTGGGTTGTGAAGAGAAGGAAACCCTAGTGGACTGTTAATAGCATTGCAGACGCATATAAACACTATGGAAAATGGCATAGAATTCCCTCAGGTAACTACAAATACACCTACATTTACACCTAGCAATTCCGCAGCTTTGATTATATCCTAAGAACCTTCAAAACACAGTCCCAAAGAACCTATGCATCCCAATATTCAAAGCAGCAAAATTTACAAGAGCCAAGTGCTGGAAGCAACCTAGGTGCCCATCAGTGCATGAATGGTTCAGAAAACAATGGTATATATACACAATGTAATTCTATGTGGTAGAAAGAATGGAACTCCTACAGTTTGTGATGGCATGCATGGAACTGGATATTGTTATGCTAAGTGAAATAAGCCAGGAGGTGAAAGACAAATACCATATGATTTCATCTTTAACACAAACCTAAACAACAAAACAAACAAAGGAGCAAACTATAACCAAAGGCACTGAAACTGGGAACAGGCTGACTGTGAAAAGAGGAGAGAGGGGAGGGAATTTCGGGAGAAAGGGGGGGGGGATAGTTTGCAGGAACCAGTATAAAAAACACATGAACCTTTGTTCGTGTCTTCCTTGATTTCTTTCTTCAGTGTTGTGTAGTTTTCTCCATACAGGACTTTTACCTCCTTGATTAGATTTATTCGCTGATGTTTAATTTTTGTTTTTGCTATATCAAATGGGATTTTTTTTTCTTGATTTCTGCTTCTGTTGTTTCACTGCTGGCATACAAAAATTCCTTGATTTCTGGATATTGACTTTGTATCCCAGTGTTTTGCCTAATTTATTTTTTAGTTCGAGCAGTTTTTTGGTAGAGGCTATTGGCTTTTCCATGCACACTATCATATCATCGGTGAACAATCCCAGTTTTGTTTCCCTCTTTGTGATTTTGACACCTTTTATTTCCTTTTCTTGTCTGATCATTGTGGCTAGAACTTCTAATACTATATTGAATAGAAGTGGTGAAAGTGGGCAATCTTGTCGTGTTCCTGATCTTAGTGGAAAAGCTTTTACCTTTTGGCCATTGAGTATGATGTTGGCGTAGGTCTTTCATATATGGCCTTTTTTTATATTCAGGAATGCTCATTCTATTCCCATTTTTCTGAGTGCCTTTATCATAAATGGGTGTTGTACCTTATCAAAAGCTTTTTCTGTTTCTATGGATATGATCTTGTGGTTTCTGTCCTTGCTTTTGTTTATGTGGTGTATTACATTTACTGATTTATGAATACTGAACCATCCTTGCATCCCTGGAATGAATCCCACTTTGCCAATGTTCTCCTTTAGGGCTTCAATGGTTTCATGGCTTATATTTCAGTCTTTTATCCACCTTGAATTAATTCTAGTGTATGGTGTAAGTTGGTGCTCGAGTTTCATTTTTGTGCATGGAGCGGTCCAGTTCTCTCAACACCAATTCTTGAAAAGGTGATCATTACTCCATTTTAGGTTATTACCCCCTTTGTCGAGTATTAATTGACCGTAGAGAGTTGTGTGTATTTCTGGGCTCTCTGTTCTATTCCATTGGTCTATGGACCTGTTTTTATGCCAGTACCAAGCTCTTTTGATTTCAGTGGCATTGCCATTAAGTTTGGTATCAGGTATTGTGATCCCTCATACTTTGTTCTTCTTTCTCAAAATTGCAGCTGCTATTCGGGGTCTTTTATGGTTCCATATAAATGTTTGAAGTGATTGTTCTATGTCTGTGAAGTATGCCATTGGTACTTCAATAGGTATTGCATTGAATCTGCATATTGCTTTGGGTAGTATGGACATTTTGATGATGTTCAATGAACCTTGAGCACCAACTTACACCATACATGAAAATTAATTCAAGGTGGATGAAATACTTCAATATAAGCTGTGAAACCATTGAAGCCCTAGAGGAGAACAATGGCAGGAAAATCTCAGGTATTCCACGTAGCAATATTTTTACTCACACATTCCCTAGAGCAAGGCACATAAAGAAAAAATAAACTAGTAGGATCTCATCAAAATTAGAAGCTCCTGCATGACTAAGGAAAACAGTATCAAAATAAAAAGAGATGCAACAACTTGGGAAAATATATTTGTCAATGATAACTCAGGCAAGGATTTAATCTCCAAAATATACAAAGAACTCACTCAACTCCACACAAAGAAGACGAGCAACCCAATTAAAAAATGGGCAAAGGACTTGAACAGACATTTCTCCATGGAGGACATAGAGAGGATCCAGAGACAAACGAAAGGATGCTTGATATTGCTAGCTTATCAGAGAGATGCCAATTAAACCCACCATGAGATAACACCTTACACCAGTCAGAATGGCAATCATAAACGAAGAAACAAACAACAAGTGCTGGAGAGCTTGTGTTGTAAAGGGGACCCTAGTTAACTGTGGGTGGGATTGAAGACTGGTACAAAGACCATGGAAAACACTATGGAATTTTCTAAGAAAACTAAAAATGAACATGTCTTTGACCCAGCAATTCCGCTATTTGGAGTATATCCTAAGAACCCTGAAACACCAATTGAAAATAACCTATATACCCCAATGTTCATAGCAGCACAGTTTATGATAGCCACAAGTTGGAAAAAAACTAGATGCCCATCAGTACATGATTGGATCAAAAAGCTATGGTAAATTTACACAATGGAATTCTATGCTGCAGAAAGGAAGAAGGAGCTCTTACTATTTGCTATATCATGGATGTAACTGGAAAGCATTATGCTGAGTGAAGTAAACCAAGCGGTGAAAGACAAATACCATATGATATAACCCTTAACAGGAATCTAAACAACAAAATAAACAAGCAAGCAAAATATGACCAATGACACTCAAATATGGAACGGGCTGACATGGTCCGAGGGCAGAGTGGAGAGAATCATAGTGGAAAAGGGGATGGACTCACATGGAGGAGTGTGCAGGACACATGGACACAAGGTGGGGGTGGAGGTGGGGGGTGTGGAGCATTGGGTGCACAGGGCTGGGAGTTTAGTACTGAGAATTGTACTTGATCGTGAATTAAATAAAAATTAAAATTAAAAAAATAAAATTAAAAACAAAACATGAACAAAAACAAGGGGTTTTGAAAGTTGGAGAGAGTTGCGGATGGCTGGTGGGTGAGCTGGGATGCCAAAAAACTGTCAAGAGCAGAAAACTCTACTTGAGCAAAATTTAAAACAAACAAACAAAAAAAGAAAAAAAAATGTACCATGAAAACTTACCAACACTGCAGAAATAGAAAGAACTATAAAAATGACTTTCAGCAAATACATGCAAGCAAATTTGCTAATGTCAACAAAATGAATAAATTCCTAGAAACATACAATTTTCCAAAACTGAATCAAAATGAATCTGAAAATCTGTCTTTTACTCTTCTTTTGTTGTCGTTGCTTTCCAAGTTGCTTTCCATTCCCCCACCACCTCTCCCCACATTCCAAAGCCACATCCATATGCCTCTCCTTATTACACACACTCTTGCTTTTTTCCGTGCGTTCTTATAGCTGTTTGTGTAAACCGTGCACACTCCCCCCCCCCCCATTATTCCCTCCACCTCCCTCTGGTTACTGTCAGCCAGTTCTGAATTTCAGTATCTCCGGTTATTTTCCCCATGCTTGTCTATTTTCTTGACTGTGTTCCAGTAAAAGTTGAGATCCTATGGTGTTTGTCTTTCACCACCTGTCTTATTTCACTTAGCATAATGCTTTCCAGTTCCATCTGTGCTGTCACTAAAGGAAGGAACTCCTTCTTTCTCTCTGCTGTATACTGTTGCATTGTGTACATATACCATATTTTTGATCCATCCATTTGCTTATGGGCACTTCAGGTTACTTCTAGGACTTGGCTATTGGGAATTGTGCTGACATGGACATAGTGCTGCATAGGTTTTCCTGGATTGGTGTTTCATCAGTGGAAACTCTGGGCAAAAAGCTAGTTCATTGGTACTTGTCTGAGGAAATTCCATAGTATTTTCTACAGTGGCTGCACCAGTCTGCCTTCCCACCAAGAGTGAACTAGGGCTCGTTTTTTTCCACATAGTCTCCAACACTTGTTGTTCCTCATATAGTTTATGATGAACATTCTCAACAGTGTGAAGTGTATCTCTTTGTGGGTTTGTTTTGCATCTCTCTGATTGCTAAGGTGTTCTCTGAATGAGCACCTTTTCATGACTCTGGACCAGAAAATCAAATTAGAATAACTACAACTAATGAAGTTGAAGCAGGAAACGATGACAACAATTTGTCCCAAACCAAAGTTCTGGATCAACTTCAGAGGCAAATTAAGCAAACTTAAAGTACTAATACCCACCTTTATACAACCATTCAAAAAATTCAAAGGTAAGAAAACTTCAGAGCTCAGTTTACAAGGCCAACATTATCATAATTTCAAAACCAGATAAAGACACAACAAAGGAAGTAAATTGTGTGCCCGTATTGCTGATGAATAAAGATTCTAAAACCCTCAAACAAATATTAGCAGAATGCATAGGACATTACATGAAAAAGATTATACAACGTGATGAGGCATATAGAATTTATCCCAAGCAGAGAAAAATGCTACAATATTCACATATAAACAATTGTGATAGATCAAAAAAAACGCAACAGAGGTAGAAGGCACATGATCACAGCAGTTTATTCAGAAAAAAAATCATTGGATAAAATGCATTTTGGTAATAACTCTCATCAAAATGAAAATAGAAGGAATATACTTCAACATAATAAAGTCCATAAATAACAAACCCTCAGGAAACTTATGAAGTGGGAAGAAATTAAATGTGATTCCCACTTGATATGAAATAAGACAGTGAAGTCAACCTTCACCTCTTACTCCACACAGTATTCAAAATCATAGACATGGCAATGATACAAAAACAAATAAAATGCATCAAAACCTAAACTAAGGAGTAAAATTGACCTTATTAGAAGAAGAAATGATACATTGTATAGAACACACTTAAGAATCCACCAAAAACTACTACGACTGATGGGTGAATTCAATAAAATAGCATAATGTAATATTTAATATCAGAAATCGGTTGCACTTTATTGGTTCCACCTCAGTACTGAATTACCAGAGATGGAACCTAGGAAATCAATTCCATTTACAATTTCAAAAAAAAAAAACTAAGGTACCTAGAAATAAATTTCAGCAATGAGGTAAAATAGCAGTACTCAGAAAACAATATGACATTATAGAAAGAAACAGAAGAAGATAAAAACAAGTGGAAGAAAAAATTGTGTTGATGGACTGGAAAAAGTATGAAAATGACCATCCTACCTAAAATTACCTATAGATACAATACACTTTCTGTTAAAATATCAGTGAAATATTGCACATATTGAGAGCAACTATTTCAAAACTTTAGAGAAAGCACAAAACTCTCTGAGTAGTTCAGCAATATGGTAAAAGAAGAATAAATTTGAAGGTATCATGGTAACACCATGCTACTGGCATGAATCCAGACCTATGGATCAATCAAAGAGTGTATAACCCAGTCCTGGTGGGCATGGCTCCATGGCTTGAGTGCAGGCCTTCAAATCAAAAGGTCATGGGTTTGCTTTCCAGCCACAGCACAAGTTTGGCTTGTGGGCCAGGTCCCTGAATGGGGGCATGGAAGAGACAACTAGTCCATGTGTCTCTCACACATCAATGTCTCTCACCCTTTTTTTCTTTCTCCCTTCCCATCTCTCTAAGAGTAAATAAATAAATTTTTGTCAAAAATGAAAAAAGGACTATAGAGCCGAGTTACAAACTCATGCCTTTATAGTCAATTGTTATTCACCAAAGAGGCAAGCTCATACAATGAAGTAAACACAATGTATTCAATACATGGTTTTCAAAAAATAAGACAGATGTTGGTCGAAAAACATAAGAACACCTTTTTCCATCATGCACAAGAATAAACTCCAAATCAATGCGAGATTTTAATGTTACAATTCCACCAGAAAATTTTATAGGGAACAATAGGTAGCAAAAGCTCAGTTCTGGCTTGTGTGCCTCAGTGCTTTGAGTGACAGCCTGCTTGCTGGTTTGATTCCAAGGCAGGACACATGCCTGGGTTACACACCAGGTAGCTGATGCGGAGGTGTTCTAGGGGCAACTTCACATTAATATTTCTCTCCTTCCTTTCTACTATTTGAAGGTAAATAAATAAAATCAATAATTTAATTAAATAAATTAAAATCTCAGAACATGCCCTGCTGTTGCTGACCATGTAGCAATAAACACATAAAAAGATACCTTTAAAACATCGAGTCCCTGCTATTTGAGTGGGTGACACAAAGATGGCAATGAGGCCATTGTCTGGATTTGGGGGGAAGCATTTCCCAGGCAGGCTTGCACCTGAAATTCAGATAGGTGGATCAGCTGAAGTTCCACTGTCTATATGACAAAACAGAGCCAAGACCTCCAGGGAGTTCCTCCTGTGCAGCAGCAGAAAGGGAAGGGCAGGAAATTCTTTCCCCAACCCTCACAATGTAAGAACACCAGCCCCCTGTCTGTTTGAACCAACCATGCCAGGTTCCAGCTACCCCTTTGGCAATTTTCCATGGAGAATGATACACAAGGGGAAGAAACTTAGAGTGGAGACATTCAATGCCCCTTTGTCTGGTGCACTGAAAGCCCCTCCCTGACAACCTTGCCAAGGCCAAGTGGGGATATTGTCTGACTTTGGCCTGACACAGAGCATGCTGAAGGAGGGATGGACAGCAAATGGCCAGAGTCTCATAAAAGTTTGCTAGCTGGGTGGGAGAGGCTTCGCACTCAGTGCACTCAGAGACTGATCTCACCCCCCTGGGCCAAGCAGCTGAGGACAACTACAACTTTTTTCCCTAATACTTTCTTCAGCTTCTCTTTTTTACCTGATTTGTTGTTCCTTTCTTCTCTATTTTGCTTTTATATTTCTAAATATCTCTTGTCTATTTTCCCTTTATTTTTCTCTTGTCTAGTTATTTTTCCTCTTCTATTTGTTAGTCCTTTTCCTTTTCCTTTCTATATGCACTACTTATTATTATTTTACTATAAATATTTCTCTTTTTCTCTTTCTCCTTTCCTGTCATATTCTTTTTTTCATTTCCATTTTCATCGTATAAGTACCTTGGTATCTAGTCTTTCATTATACTTTATAATTTTTCTTTATTTTTTGAAAACTTTATTTTCTTCTCTTTGTTTTCAGGCATTTCTTCCTCTGTTTTTTAATTCTTTGTGTGTTGCAGATTTGCTGCTGTTGTTGTTGTTGATGATGATGATTATGGAAAAGTTATTTACACTCTGTTTTTTTTGGGGGGGGTTATATTATGTACCGTGAGCACGTGTACGGCAATTTTTCCAATGTGGTCACGTTGAGCCTCACAGTGCGCCAGCCTGCCTGTTAAGCTGGCCAGCAAATGGGACGACAGCAATGAAGATAAAGAGCAACAGGTGGGCTTACTTAAATATTCAGGGCTCGTTCCCAGGGCACGCAGCTCAGGTGCAAAGGAGACTACACCACTGAAACCCAAAAGGCATCTCATACAGAAGGACACACAACCATTTCTAGAAGTCATATCAGGTCTCCAATACATAGAAACAAACACAAAGAGACAGGGGAAAATAGAGACAGTAAGAGTCCCCGAATAAAGGATTGAAAAGAGTCTGCAGGAAAAAAAGCAAAATAACACAGTGGTAAATTCAAAGAAATGGAAATAAAGATGCACAACAGGATGAAAAGAGACACCTAAACCATGAAAAAGAACAAAGCAGAAATAAAGAATAACGTGTTTAAAATGAAGAACATACCAAAAGAATAGTTATTAGGTTGGATAAAGCAGAGGATCAATCAGTGAACTAGAAACTAGGTAAGAAAAGAGCAACCTCATCAGAGCAGCAAAAAATATAGTATTTTAAAAGCAGGATACTTTAAGGAATCTATGGGGCAAGATGAAATGTAACAATGTTCTCATGCCCAGAGTACTGGAATGAGAAGTATGTGAGCAAGGGATAGAATTCCCGATTAAGAAATAATGAGAGTGTCTGGCGAAGATGGAGTCACAGGTAGAAAAACCGCACTTCCTCACACAACCAGAAGCGGGTAAGAAGCCATCTAAAATCAAAAATCAACCTGATGCCAGAAAATGGAACTGCAAGGAGGTTTAAGCACCAAGGAATTAAGGAAGCAGTCGACCAGAAAAAACAGATGTAAGTTTCACTATATTATAACAATTTCCATTAGTTGGACTGTTTCCACTCCATGGGCATACAGTTATATTTCTGTGCTCCAAAAGAGGTGGGGCCCAGGAATCTTCTCCCCTTTTTGCCCTATAACACGCAGCAGCAGCTGTAGTGACTCTGCTCTGTGGGGCCATGTCCCTACATTAGCTGCCCCATTTTACTGTAAAATACCTATGGAATTTCTCAGAGTTTGTGTGTGTGCAAGTGTGTGTGTCTTCTTTCCTGTTTAGTTGTATCTTGTCTTCTTTGTGAATCCTTTTTAGGCCTGTGTAATCTTCCCATACACATGACTCCCATCAGTGCTTCTCTCTGGGGGCTGCTCTAGACTACCTGTTCATTCATTTCTTGTGCTTGACACGATAAACGCTGTGGAAAATATTGTGTCTACACCAGGGCCTAAAGTAAAGTGGGAGATCCCCACTACAGTCTGGTGCAACAGACACTTGGCAGGCGGCAGGAGGGCCACATCTACCCAGATGACCTGACCAGACTCAGGTCTCCATGCTGGTGTGTGGCTGGTCCCTCCCTCATCAGCCGAATGAAAACAAGCCACAGAAACTACCATGCCACACTCCTGGCCCAGGCGGAGTGAAAGGCACGCGCCAGATGCAGAAAAGCCAATCCTGGCTGCGTGGGACTGGTCTTCCTCCAGTTAGTCCCAGCACACATCTGACTGACAGGTTCCACTCCTGGCCCCGCCCTCCATTTACTTCCTACCACACCCTGGTGGGTAGGGACTGTGATGAAAGTGCTGATTGGTGGCTTTTGACCACGTGTTCTTACCCTCTGGAACCTCGCCCTCTGTGGCATGAAGTTTCCAAGTTCGGGAAGAGCAGCAGTCCTGAGGTAACCCCCCTCCAAGAGGGGCAGCGCTGCAGGGGCTCTGTGAGATGTGAAACCCTTAGCCCCTAACCTTGAAAGCCCAGTCTGAGGAGAGCCCAGGGAAAATATCCCTGGTGAGTCTCCAGGGCCCCACTTGTCTGCTTACATGGAGGACACCAAAACAAGTCGCCCAGGAAAACTCTGGATCCCCCAAGACCTCAGACTCCCAAACACCCTAAAACAGCCTACTCCCTTCATTCCAGGCCAACCTACCCTCTGATATCACAGAAACACCTAATTTCCCCATACTCAGAGACCCTGAATTCCCGAGTCCTGGAAATGCAGTGTCAGTTGACCAAAAGCCCATAGTGAGAGGCCCCAAGTGTGCTCAGCCTCAGAGATTGCAAAGCCTGCCCCCATAAGCACTGTTCATGCCCTCAGACCAAATGGCCCCAGATCTTCTCTTGAAGGGCCTCCAGTCCTGAGGGGCTGAGAGATTTCCATCTCCTAGACACTGCTTCAGGGTCTCACATGTTTTCCTTCAGAGGCCCTGTTGAAGTCCAGAACCCCTTCACTGCTAAGGGCACAAATTCTGTCTCCATCACAGACTCCCGGAAAGGTCAGGGCAGCCTCTGCTCTAGAGAACCAAGCTTCTCTTGAGGCAGCCATGATGGGGTTAGGGTGGGAATAATGCACACCATGGAGGGCTGCTTTGTGTTTCCTGCTGGATTATGCCCCACCCATCCCCTAGTCCCTTTAGACACATACATTTCCATCTCCAGAATGTCTGCCATAAAGGGAGAAAAGTGTATAGTTCTCCCCACCATTTCTCCTTCCTCAGTATCCTCATCCGGAGAGCCTGAGAAACAGGAATACTGATACCATGTCACAATAGCACACTGAGATAGAAGCAGTGAGAATTCTGCAGAAGAGGACAGTGAGAGGTTATGTCTGTGAAAATCTTGGGGCCAGTGCTGGGGCAGAGCTACTCCAGATCTCCACGGGCACTAGGCCCCTAGCTTGCACCCCCCACATTTGCTTATGCAGTGTGAACCAGGTGGAAGGAGGACCCAGCCTCCTATGTTGCTGTGAGTTCACTGGGACAATCCCCAGGTTGGTCTCAGGGACTAGGGACACTACCTGGAGAAACAGAGCTCTTTACATTGATGCACCAGTGATCTGCAGGCACCAGCCATGACAGGTGGAGACTCTGTCTCTGTCTGGATTTTAAAAGGTGTGGGTTTGAACCGTGTTCCATGTGACAAGACATACTTAGTGTACCCAGGAGAAGGCAGAGTGTGCCTCAAGGGATCAGGGGCTTAACCAGGGGTACAAAGCTGGAAAGCAAGCTAGCTGTCTTGGAATTGTATCAAAACCTGGCAACCGCACTGGTCCTTTCTGAGCCTGTGCAGATGCATGATGTGGGTGCAGGGTGGCAGGAAGTATAAAGGGACTAGAAATGTCAACATCAGTGTGAGGCCACCTGCAAGAAGATGCAGAGTGATCTCATGCACAAGGCGCGGTATCAGGAGGGACAGAGCTGTGGCCAGACCCATTACCGCATTATGCAGATGTCTGGGCAAGGGATCAGCACTCTTGGTCCTTATGCAGAGTCCACTGGTTGTGTGAGAGAACAAGGTTTGGAGTCAGAGAACATTGCACTGCAAATGGAATAGAGAGCACTGTGTACCCCGTCTTAGGAACCAGGAACACTACTGGGAGGCACAGCTGTGGTAAAAGAGCTGCCCCAATGCTGTGCTCACACCCATATGATGGGATGGAGCTCTCTGGGCATGGGGTGGGATAATCATGGTAATGATGGGACTGAAGCTTGTCCAGCAATGCTGGTGAAACTGGAGCAGGCCTGGGGTCCTGAGAAAACCTGGACAGAAGTACAGGGACAGAGAGCTTCTCCTTCACTGAGCAGAGAGCACCAGTGGCCTCAGCCTATTCCTCGCACTGAGGAGGAAGAGAAGGCCCTCTCCTCATTCTCACTTACACTACTGAATTACTGATGAAATCTGCTGTGTTCTCCATGGCAAAGGCATTCGGACAGACATTGCTGATCACAGAAGAATGTATTCTGTGGGAAAAGTGGGAAGCGGAAGGAAACTGGGAGAAAAGCCCATAGAGGAAGATGAAAAGAAGTTACCAGTGGCCCTTTAGCCTTTGCAATAAGGGAGGCGGTGGGGGAACTGGGGTGGAGCAAGGGTGCCAGAGCAGTGATGCCTGGTAAACATGATGGGCTACTAGGCTGGCTCTGGCTTAGGTGGCTCTATCTGCTTCCAGCTTTCTTATTCATGGGCATCAACCTGGATGAATTTTGCTCTTTTGTGTCAGGGCACAGCTGGCATGGTCAACACAGAGCACACAGCATCTTGTGCGCTGGATCTTCGCTACCCCATTGGCACCAACCCCAATGGCTTTGTGGTAAATGATCCTCTCTTAAGCCCTGCATTTTCAGGAGAAGAGTTTTGTTCCTTATCCTGGTCTCCGGGCCACGTCCGCGTACAATCATGTGCCAATGCTGGCTTTACTGGATTTACCCAGGGGAGGACAGTGAGCCTTCCGATGAAGAATGCGTTCTGAGGCCCTGGCTAGTGTAGTTCAGTAGATTGAGCGAGGGCCTGCGAACCACACGATCGCAGATCGATTCCCAGTCAGGGCACATGCCCGAGTTGCAGGCCAGTTCCCAGCAGGGGACACATGTGAGGCAACCATACATTGATATTTCTCTCCTTCTCTCCTTTCCTTCCCCTCCAAAGATAAATAAATACCATTTTTTAAAAAAGAATGTGTTCCGGTGGAGCAAAGTGAGAGCCCAGAGAGACCAGGATTGTCCCCCTGATGTGGACGTGCATTATTCAGGTCAGACTGCATCTCAGGAGGTGGGTTGGCAAGGGAAGTCCCTGCTACTCAACAGTCAAACAAAATGCAAATCAGAGTGCTGGTAAATAAAGGGTTATTCATGTAAATTTTGCAAATGTGCACAGTACTTATGAATACTTTTCCATACATTAACCACCAGTCAAAGTGTCAAACATAAAGATTTACAATACACACACCTTCTTCAGAATATCTGTCACCAGGAGGGAACATTGTCATTCTAGCCAGTGAGCACTGCTGTAGGAATAGGCTGCCTGATGACAAACACAGGGTCATGTGGGTAAAATTCTTAATCATGGTAACTAGGGTGGTGGAGGTTGTGGGTGCAGGCGGTACTAGTTGATTTATATATGACTTCCTTGTAGCAGCCATGCCATAGTGCTCCCTGTTTTTCTGAGTTAGTGCTAGGTAGAGGTGTCCCGCTCTCATGGGTCTGGGCTTGAAACACAGCTGGATTGAAGGTGGTATCTTGAACTTGATGGGAATTTTGATGCTGTGATAGAGACACTAGAGATTTCGTTCCTAGGAATTTCTGAGGCTGAGCAGAATCTGTTGGTTCGGGTGGGTTGTGAAAAGGTAAAAAAAAATGGAGATGAACCTGTCATGCAGCCTTGAGACTTGCCCAGGACAGTTGGAAGGACAAAGTGAGATTGGAGAAAGGGTCTTGTTACACAAATGGATTAAGTGCAAGTATACGTGACCTTTATTATATTTGTGTCCTGAAAGCCCAATTTATTTTCAGACACAGCTTATGAACAAAGGGAAATGCCCAGATAACACTTTGTTGAGATCCAATATTGGAATAGTGCTAGGGGACGCCCAAAAGACAAGCATAGGCCTTAGTGATAGCTGAGAAAACATTCTTTGTCATCCTTGCACTGGTGGTGAACTAGTTTCTGATTCAGAATTTTGTGCACCAAATTAGCATCTCCAGATTTTGGAAACACATACCTATCTTAATCCTGATTTTTCATTATCTTGCAGTCAAAGGTTCTGGGTGGCCTTCAGAAGGGGATAGATGGTGAGTATTTCCCAAAGTCTGTTCGCAAGAAAATCTTCCCCATGGGTACAAATGCAGGTAAGAGTAGGAAAATGGCAAGAGTTCCCAACATACAGAAATGTTTGGTTTTATATGAGATCACTGTATTTTTGGTAGTGCACTCCAATCCATACCTCCTCTAAAGTACTTCAAAACGTGTTAAGACAATCACAGATTTATAACATTTACACCGTCACATCCATGCACCAGTATGCATTTCAGCAGATTGACAATTTCAGCCACAGTGTTTTTCTTCTCTGACTGAGGGCAGATTATCAGTGTACAGGCTATTTGTACAAGGAATAGTCCTATGTGGTGGAGGATAGAGGCTCCCCATCATCACAGGGCTCAATCAAAAAAAGAACCTTCCATCCCTGCAGAGCATCATGTTTCATGATTGAAAACCAAATAATTCAATGCAGTAAGGACTTCAGAGTTGTTACACACTACTCAGTGGAAAGTCATCCATCTGCAACTGACTTCCAATGCGCATCCATGTAAAAAGAAGTAATAGCTTCTTTCTCTGAGTGCTAATTAGGCCCATGCCATCTTTCTGTTTGGAGTCCTTTGTTAACCTTACCTGGCCTCCGCATTGTGAGCTCTTTCAGTAGCTGATCCAAACCTGGTTCATCTCAGAAGTCTCATGGTCCCCAGGGCCCCGTGAAATTTAGCTGCGTGAATGATCTCACATTACAATTTATTCTACATTTGCCAAATGAACACTGAAGATAATTTATCCTGAGCTGTCAAATGTGAAGACATCTGAGGAGAAAATTGACAGCATGGCCATAATCCCACATTCACAAATCTGGTCTTAGGTGCTCACAAAGCATCCATATGTGCCATGTCAGTGAACATCCATATGTGCCATGGCCACTGCACCGCTATGGTATGGCATGTTACAGATCAGGAAACCAAGGACAACTCGTTGCCAGTGGTACAGCTTTATTTCAATAGAACTTTGGGATCCAACGAATCCAAATACAAGTGTCCTTGCCAAGTTCTATAGATTTGTGAATTAGTGTCATTTCCTTTAATGTTTACATATGTTTCTGACAGAAGTTGTCCCATATCTCCTCATCCCATATTCCTCACTCTCACTATTAGAGAAAAGTTTGAAGGAAAACTTCCTTAAGGCATGGGTTCTAGTTCAATTTAGTATTCATAGAGGCCCTCTTTTCTCCCTGTAATATTCACCCTCCTAAGGTATATCCAAGACTTGCTGAAGTAGTGATAAAAGCCATGAATCGGGAAATATGTAATCAGAATTAAAATAAGTGTACGTGATTTTTTTGGTATGTAACACTTACTTTAAAGGCAATGCCTAGGACACCATTTAGTGAAGAATCTAAGTTGAAGAAACCATCTGAAATAATCATTTTGCTGATGAGAATTGACTCAGAGCAGTTCCAGAAACCAGTGTCCCCTCATGGAGAAGCAAGTATCTCTTCAGAGCACTCCAAAAAAGAACTGGGTAAGCTCAAGTATTTGGACACTACAGTTCCTCTAAGTCCTCTACAACAGCTGATGTGTATAGTCTGGGGTGTGGAGTGCCACTATAGGTTGTCCTGTATTTATGCTGAATGAAGCTGAGACTGAAGTTCACAGGGGAGCTTTGGGCAAACCTTTTAAATTCTTTGAGCTCTTAAACACTAATGTGGAAATTGAAAGTACGAATACATAGCTCATATATGGTTTGAAAGCACTAAATTAAATTTAAGACAATGGACACATGCAATAGCCCAATCAGTGCATTCGTGATGATGATGTCACATATGCTGTCTTGGTGGTTTATGCAAAAGGCCTTGGCTTAATGCCTTACTCACACCATGGGCCCGCAATGAGTATTTTGTGAAGAGTAAATGTTGGGAAGTAAAACAAGACAGTGGGGAGATCGAGAAATTAAAACGGAATTAGCCATGTGCAGGCAGAGTGAGGTCTTAGTCTTGGTCAACTAAAATTTGACAGAGGAAAATAGCAGACGATGAGGGAGGAAGGAGGAAATGTTGATAATAGGACACTGTGTATTTTTGGACCAAAGGGACACAAACACTCCAGATGACACCCAGTTTATTCACCTGCACTTCTCCAAATTAGAATGCAGGAGAAATGATACTGTCAGGAAGAGTTATATTATATGATAAGGAAAAGGCCATGTGTACAAAGAGGGCAACAAGCCCCAGGATGATGACTACCTCTGTAAGTGAACTTTGTACACAATAACTTGATCTGTCTAGGTATAGTGATTTCACTTCGTCCTTTAGTTTGTAAATCATCACTTCCCACAGTGGAGAATCCCCTCCACACAGACAATGGAGTAGAGAATGGAGGTTCTCTGATGTGAGTTTCCGGGCTGTCTCTGAAGCACTTCACGTGCAGGGACATGCTCTATACCATTCCTATTTTCTACTCCTCTCACCTGCAGATCATGAGACCTGTCAGGATTTCTTCCCGAACAGCATTCCTGTGCAGGGGCCCCCGACATTCATAAAAGACACTGCACTGGAAAAGGGGCATCTAAATCTCTCAGCTCTCACTCTGCCCCCCTGGGCTGAGAATCAGACCATCTGGCATCCCTGACGCTGGGCTTGGAGTGTGGAATGAGGTGTCTGATCTGCCGGAGGGTGTCTGGTTTGGTCCTTTTGAGGGCCAGGGCACTCAAGATGAAGAGGCACCAAGTAGTGGATATGCTGGGATGGTGAGAAGTGGTTTCCTTTTACCCTGTTCTCTGGCTTCCCATGTCACTTCTGTAGCTTGGTGGGTCCTCACCTCCCATGCTACACCTGGGTAGTGACAATATGGCTATCCATGTGTACTGAGTGGACTGTGCATGAGCTCGGGTCTCCTGTTAAATGGTCAGAGCAGAGGTAGGACCAAAGATATGCAGACACAAAGAGTAGCTCATTTCTTTGGGGTCTCCTGCTCTCCTGGGATAGACAGACATGGGTGTTTAGATGAGAAGCAAGCAAAATATCTTCAGGTCACAGGAGGCAGGTGAATTCCCAGGAGGGCTAAAAGGGCTCTGATGTCAGTAGAGTAAAACTATTCCTTAAAAAGTAGTGTGCCTGCCTAAGAATAACAAGAAAATAAAACCTTTAACTTCTTTTCTACCATACAGATAACCAAAGGGGCTTGTTGCTATGAAAACGTGGGTGGAGAGGACAAATCCTGTACCAACTGGATGAGGTAAGGTCTTTAGGTATCCAGGTGCCAGAGAGGCCTTTCATTCCCAGCTTGCCCATGTTTCCTTTCCTGTTGTGATGCCTCCCTCGATAATCTTCCTCAATCCTCTGTTCATCTTGGTTCTCCACACAGTATTCCTTCAAATCAAGAGATGTTCAGAGAGAAGGAGATAGAAAAGAGCATATGTCCTGAAAGTATATACATCCCCACTCCAGATAAAGTTTGAACCCTAGGAAAAACCCAAAGGTACCGAGAATCCCCAGGGACACTGGACTGCATTCCTATTATCACTGACTGATTTCCAGGTTACAGGAAAGAGTTCATTGTTTGAACAGATCACACAACCTCTATCCTTATGGGAGACTCATCACAGACAGACAGGAAGCAGTTACTTTTAGAACACTTAAGTGAAGTGTTCCAAATTTCTGAGAAGTGTGCAGTGCCAATGCATCTCAGCATTAGTTCTAACTACAACTGTGTTCTGAGGCCTGCATAGGAATGCTCATGAGCACCTTTCCTCAGAAGCCCCCCTCTTACTGTGGAAAGAGAGTGAAAACCATAATTGTGTGTGTCCTTTTGCTAAAACACAGAGAGATAAAGGTCCTATGGGTACCAGGTGGAGGTGAGGGAAAAGTACTCCAAGTATGGTGAGAGGAGAGTGAAGAAAGATTTGTCAAGATAAGGTGACCTGAGCTGGAAATTGAATGTTGTGAGCTAATCTGAAAGCGGAGTCTAAATCAAGCTCCAGGTTCTATGGTGTGGAAGATAATCTGATTAGGTTTCAGTAAAGATAGAGCTCACTGTGTTTCATGGCCAGTCAGGGTGGAGCTTAACTCTGCAATTGGGCTCTGGGAAATTGTACCAGGGAGAATGAGCACAGTAAGCAGTTCTTGGAGATGGCATTTGCCTAACATTCTGAAAGGGCCTCAGACACTGAACAGAAGTCTCCCCAGGAGTGTTCTGGGGAGTGGGTGACGTCAAAGCCCGAGGATCTTAATTGTCAGTGAGGAGCCGCAGGCGGTTGTGACAGGGAATGGGGGCTCCTTGCTCTGGTCTCCTTCGCCTCATCTGCCTCAATCTCAGGTAAGTGAATTGTGCCCAGCATGATGAAGAGGAGAACCTGAGGGCCTTTCAATATCACTGGTGGATTTTCTACAGAACGTGCCAGGATATCAAGCCGGACTGTGAGCTGCTGGTCAGGTACAGGGATGATTCTGCCTGGCCTCTGGGCATCAAGGGAGTCGGTAAGTTGTAGAGAGAGCTTCCATCTGGGACAAGTTGAGCACCACTGTCCTTCTTAAATGTGGAGAAAAATAATAGAGGCCTGTCTTTAGAAATTGTTATGGACCAGTGCTGAAGTAGACTGAAATCCGTTGTAAAGTGAGTAAGTTTTCCAATCAAATGCTTCATAAATCAAGGCTTCAGTCGATATACCTTTCGTTCTTAGGAGGAATATTTATTTCTTTCAGTTTGGCTCTTGTTTTTTAAGCAATGCATGCATAAATATGCCAATACATAAAGCACTGAAGGACTTATTTGCCCTGTACAAAAAGGTTAGAAGTGATAACCAGCTTTGTGAACAAAGTGCTCTTTCCTGAACACTTCTTGACTGTTTCTCTTTAATATCTTTATCTATCTAACTGAAATGTGTACCTCCATAAGCACTGATCACCATTTTACTTAGTTGTGCATTGAATTGCTAGTAGGCAAAGAGGTGCTGGAGTACACTTGAGCTGCAGTCACATGAAGGAAGGATAACCTAGTATTGCCCATAGATTAGTGCTTGGAGAAAACAAATCCAGGACAAAGTGCCTAGATATCACTGTGAGTGCGGGGCTGGGGCTTAAGTAGGGGCAACGCTGTGTGCCAGATGGTCAGGATAGGGCTCCTTCAGGAGTAAAGGGTGACCATGTTTTCTGTGCGCAAAGGATTGTGACAGAGAGGAACAGAGGCCAGTTAGTGCAGGAATGGTATGAGATGGGGCATCAGGCTGTGCTGAGGCCACTCAGGTCTCAATTTGGATGGACAGAATAGGAACAGGGGTCAGGTGGATGCCTGGCAGCCAGAAAATGCAGTCCCTATTCTATCATCTTAGACACCAGAGACTTTTCTCAGTGAGTTGAGACAATTTTGCAGTCTTCAGGTGCAGACTACAGTGGGGTGTCTCTGTTTTAAGAAAATGTGCGGCCAATATTTGGGAATTAGATATCAGTGGGAGAGTCGCTCGGAGATTACTTTGTCTCCAATGGGAAGAGTGTGGCTGTTTGATTGTAGCTGTCTGGGAGTTAGCAGGGAAAAGCATGCTTTTAGAAATATTTAGAACCCAGAATGAATGTGGATATTTTTTTTTCTTTTTATTCAGTGACCTCACATGGGATTATTCATTCATAGGGAGTGAAATCAGGCATAGACAGTGGTGAGAGGTTTGCAGGAGGACATAATTTGATTTTACAGTGTTGGAAGAGTAACCAGAGGCCCCTTTCTTTTGGGGCCTCTAGTCAGTCTCTTTGTCATTACTTAGAAAATACACATGCATGTGAAAGATCACTGCAGTTCCATTTATACTGGTTGTCAAGTGGCCTCCCATGGCCCTAGAAAGTTCCTAGGCTGGGAACTTTGTAGAAAAGACAATTGGGGTGAGCTTTGTGCATACCTGGAAATGATGCAGTGCGTGGGAATGAAAAGGAAAAGAGACTGTGAAGGAATCACTTGGACACAGAGCCTGCATTGTCACCACAAGGAGAGTGATTTGTAGGGCTGTTCCCCCATTCAGGAGACAAAGCCTGTGGTGCTCTCAGGCTTGTCAGCATGTGCACTGACCACACATTTCTCTTTCAGAGCAATGGAAACCAGAGATGCACTCCAGTTCAGTCTGCTCCTGGGCTATCTTCAGTAAGATATTGCTCCACCGACCTGTGAAACTCAGTCACTTCTCCCAGATTGCTTCCTGGACATCTGCAACAAAACACCTCTAGTCAGTGGAACCCTGCTCAGAGGATCACAGTCAACAGCAGCAAGATGCTGATACTCAGAGCTGGAATAACAAGGATGAAAGTCAAGTCTTGGAGATGGGCGCCCAATCATTGTCTAGAAGGATCAGACAGAGGGGACGTTCAGGGGCCTGGTTAACAACAAGCACTGCATCCAAAAGCAGCTCTAGTGAGTGTGGAAGGATTCTACACAAAAAGCCAAACACACTGCACAAAGTGAATCAAGAAGATTCAGGTAAGATTTTAATGGGAGGAAGAGTACCCAGAAGTGTAACACTCAAGCACAGAGGATGTGGGCAAGGCTTTATTGGTGGGTCACAGTTGAAGAGAAAACAGGGGACAGGGCCTATGGTTGCAATGAGGCTGGACCAAGCTTAACAGGGGTGTCAGATGTCGTCGCCCTCCAGAGGTCTCATTCAAGGGAGGAAACACCTGTCTGTTAAGACGGTGGGATGGGCTACACAGAGAAATCAGGTGTACTGCGACACAACTAGACACATTCAGGGAAATAGCCCTGTGTTTTCCCAGAGTGTGGAAAACACTTTACAGTGAAGGCCAATGTGAACACACACAAGAGAACCCACAAAGGGGCAAAACGCTCCGTTTGTACCCAGTGTAGGCATTGTTTCTCTTCGAAGTCAGGTCTCATGCCACACCACAAGTCACACACTGGGAAGAAGACCTATGCTTGTAGAGACTGTAGGCTAGGCTTTGCTCGGAAGTCATATCTCATGAGACACCAGAAGAGACACTCAGCGAATTAGCCCCAGTTATTCATGGAGGTTGATAAGTGGTTTGCATTTAGTAGCCCGTCTCTTACCTCACATTCCCATGTAGCCCACTCACTTCATACCATGGGTCTCAGCAGGGTTCATATGAAGTGATGTGTACCCTTGTTAACCCCAAGAGTGTCATCAGTAGACGAGTCACCTATTAAACTGACCCCCCCATCGATGAAAAGAGATTTGATTTAAAAAACAAACATCTGTAATTTCTGGGAAAATACCAAAACCAATGTACTCCAGATTTTTTCCTCCCTGTGTTCTAATAAATTTTGTTGCGACACTAACTGGAAGCCCAGATACCTAATTCTCCCCATCACTGAAGAAATAGAGTTCTGGGAAAACCTCAGTAGACGCATATGCTCAGCCACCACCACTCAACTCCTCCAAAAGCTGGCATGTGCCATCAATCTAGTTAGGTTGCTTTCCATGGAGAGGGAATGGAGACAAACTCAAAAGGAAAGGGAGTTCCCTAGAGTCCTCGGTACTTGTGGCTTTTGCTTCCTATTAAGTAAACCGCGCACTTCCCTTGGCTTCTTCTGCATTCTATCTAGCTATCTTCAGAACCCTGTGCCTCAGAGGTGAAGGGAAAGAAGGAGCATGCCTGTGGGCATGGGTGGTAGCCAGGCTCCATCTAGGCACCTGATCTGCTTCATTCCTTGCTTGCCTTCAGTGTCCACATCTTATGATTTTCAGCATCTGCACTCTGGCTCATTCCTTAACATGCCTGAGTCTCAGAAATGCCTCCTCCAACTGTGCAACCCAAAGTAAGTTTCTCATCTTTTCTGGGATCATTCTCCATTGGGTTCTGTGGGAATGGTAACAACAGCTTTCTGCTTTGACATTGAAAATTGAGACAGAACGTGGGACAAGGGGTTTGAGGTCTGAGGTCTAGATACAATGCTTTCAGTGGTCAAGACTCCCTAGTATTCCATGCTGCAGAAGGGAAGATATGGATGGGAAAGTGGGCTGGGTCCAAATTCCCCTGTTGAGTACACACCGCTGCTTTCTCCACATGGATTAGGCTGCCCTGATCAGAATGCATGAGTTTCGAGACTTTTCTCTTTGCAGGCCACCTAACTGTGACCACTGAGACTGGGCAACCTCCTGTTGTTCACAAGACACAGACACGCTGTGAAAGATGAAACCTGTGGTAAAGCCCCTTTGCCAACCCTAGCTGAGAAGTGAGCTTGGGGACAGCCTCTGCCCAAACTCTGTACACCACATTGGCACAATGTGATTGTGCACCTTCATAGAGCATCTTCTGCAGTGAGTTTTTCTTCTAGCTGTGCTTCACGGACTTCAATGCACCAGAAGCCCTCTTGGGACTCTAATGTGTTGCATGATTTAATTCCATCTGGTTAATTGAAGTTTCATGGGAACATACACATACTATGAGCAGAGCAGATGTGCATACCCTTGGTCACTCCTAACCACGCTTTCTGAGTTAATGTCCACAATGGCCCAGGGGCACGAGGTAGAAACTGACTCACTAGGTGGGAGACCAGCGAGACTCAAGATGAGGACATGTGAAATATCTACCTCTTCATGTGGGAGGGTGCCTGCAGCTCACTGAAGCTGGCTTTTTCTTAGAAAGAGACATGACTTCAGAACAGAGCAAATGCAAACACAATCAGTGAGTATCCATATCATGCCCTGATCTGATGAGGGTATCACACCTGCCCATCGTCCTACTTGAGCATGTCCCACACTGGTTCTGCTGCAGCACAATCACAAAACGGGGATACCCAAATTCGGTGAGAGGGAAGGATGACTTCTGTATTCCTCTTCAGGGTCCAAGCTTGTCAAGGTTATCTATATAAACAAGGTAGATTTCCATAACAGGTATCAACTGTCACTTTCTCTTTTAGCTCTTCTATTTATAAAGAATTTTGTGTTTTTTGAGTTGATTTTCTTCCCTGGCCAGCCTCCATGAGAGAACCCTAAAACTTTCATAGAACTGTGCCTTCAGCATGGGCCATGGCAGAAGGGCAGAGTAATGATATAATGCTGACAGCGGGCCAGAACTGAATACAATAGCCTCCATAACCCACCACTTTCAGCGCTACTGGTCCTGAAACTCTCTGAACTGTCTGAGTAATTCAAGATATGTAAAAAGGTGTGCCCTCCTCGTAATTCTACAAAACACTTTGTTAGCTTGGCTACTGTCCACCAAGTTTTTCCCCAAATTCTCCTCCTTCCACTTCTGCCCTTCCGAAATCCTGCCTTCACACTACACAGATGACCTGTACTGTGAAATATGTGCTGGGACCCCAAAGCTGAATCACAATCAGGCTCTTGTGTTTCAGCCTTGCTTGCATAGTCCACGTGGTTCAAAAAACCTTGTGCAAGGAGCTGGGTGTTCACATTTACCCAACACACAGCTATCAGCAACTGGCAACCCATATTTCTCAGGTGGAAGAAGGATGCTCCAAGAAATGAGTGACCCCAGTACATGTGGGATTTCAAGTCTCACTTTTCATGACAGACAGCTGAGGACACCTCCTGTACCTGTAACATCAGCTGGTTAGAGTCTTGGTTTGAGGGAGCAGGGAGCACTGTCCTGCCCAGCTCTTGTCCCTGGTTTATGTGCTCCTCCCCGACTTTTGACATCAGAACTGTACCAGGCAGGAGGCCCAGAATTGTTTGGGAAAGAAAGATAGAGAGCCTAGGAGCACACAAAGAGGGGCGGTTTTCAGACTTCTGATTGCCACATACTCTTACCTCATGCCACTGGTAGTTTCATGTGAATGAGGGACAGAGTCTCGCAATCTACAGCTGTGTCAAAAGAAGCCCTGTTTCTAGGGGAGTAAACCAATTGGTTTGATATTGTTACAATTGTTGGATTAATTTGACTGCTCATGTCACTTCATATGTAGTGTTAATGTTGGTATTAAAAGCAAAAAAAAAAAAAAATAACAGTTCAGATTTTCCCGATAATGTGCATTGCCATGCTGCATGTTAATAGTGAAGATGTCAATTTCCATGCCCTTCTCATCTTTAGATACCAGTAGAATGCAAGTAACAGCAACAGACAGAGTCATTGATGAGAACAACTGCAATGCGACCACAGCTCACATCACTGGTGCCTAAGCAGAACATGATATTCCTCAATACATGGTCGTCCTCAGTGTACTCTTTTGTACTCATGGTCTGAAACACGTAGCACGAGAGTAGAAGTTAGCTTGTGTTGAACTCAGTGTACATTTGTCCCAGCTCATGGGTGAAGACAGCAGCCCATGGCAGCGGACTCCACAATATCAGGACACACACCAGTCAATGAGAGCAATCACTTGGCATGTTTCTTATGAAACCATTGTGCCTTACACTCTTTGTGGTCATGGTCTTTTTGATAACATTACTCTTTCCCCACAATATCTAGTTAACACATCTGGCCACACTTTCCAAAGGCACCATGCAGATTAAAAACAGCACAAGTCTCTGCACAAGGCATATGATCCTAGTCAGACCTGCCAGTCCTTACAGCCTGATCATCACAAGTGCAATAAATAGAGCTTATATGCACAAAGCATCTATTGAGAAATCTTCAGAAAAGGAATATACAGGATCTCAAAAATTGGTGTATGTCACTGGGCGTTCAGAAAGGACAGGGAGCCTTCCAGGCATACTGGTAGAAAGACTCAGCTGAGAAATCGGTGGGGCATGGCTGCCATGTAGCCGTGGGGTGCACAGCCAAATCACCTGACAGGCCTCATACCAGTATTTGCCTTTGTGAGAAGTGGAGATATGTGGTAGAGCAATGTCAGGCCAGCAATGTATCAGGCATCCTACTCTTTCTTAGGAGTCACTGAATGTAGCAACACTGGTCCTTCCAGGCTCAAGCATTTAGAACTATGTTGGGTCCCTTTGAGGAAGAGATGTTTCAAGTTAGCCAGAGCCTATTAGACCCCCGGCTAATAATGTACTTGGGCCCTAGGTAATGCCCTTCTCTGCATTCCCTATACTTTAGTGCAACACACTAGGTGAAAAGAAATTTTGGGGGTCGTCAACTGATTTTCATGGATAATTTGTGACCACAGTCCACAACCCCTAATAAATTCTCCACGTTTTCTCAGTTTTCACACACCTGGACTATCATAACATGTCAGCAGAATTCTGATTTGCCTGGTCTATTCCAGCATCTGGAAACTTCTCAAACTTCTGCAGTGCACTAGCATCCATGAAGTGCTCAAGTGTCGCCTTCTCCCTTTGTCTTCTCTGTTTTCTTACACCAGCACGTTATAGCTTGTTCAATGATCTCAAACAAACACTTGGATAGTCAGCATCATCATCAGGGTGTTTGAACACCAGGCACACCCAAGTGTTTGCCCTCTTTCCAAGCAACTGGTGAGTAGGCATCTTTTGTTCTCAATCATTGTTACTGTTCCAGTTCCTGAAATATTCTGCCCTACCTGCAATACTCCAGCCTTTTCCATTTGGTCAAGCACCTGAGGCCTGTCAAAGTCTACATGTTTCATAAACACCATAATTTAATCCAGCATAAGAAGTGGTTTCAGACTCTTGGGTTCTTCCACACAGTTTTAGACTCAAGTACTCTAAAGCCTGCCAGTATTTGCACTGCTTTGAAATGGATGCAGTATTCCAGCATCTTCTTGTCCTTAGAATGTCCGGTCTCTCTCTCAGTGTATGCAATGTTCTCAAACCCCTGGCTTCCAGCATCCACGCTCTTTTCAGACACCTGGATTACCATAGAATCTTTAGTGTTGTCAAGCCAAGAACTCTCCTAGCCTCTGCAGTGAACTCTAACACATAGTCTCTGCCACCATCAACAATGTTCTTAAACATCTTGACTATTCCAGCATTTGCACTGTTATCCATACCTGGGCAATTCTCTCATCTTCAGGGACCTCAATCACCTGAACAAATCCAGCCTTCTCTCGGGCCCACATACCTAAGCCACCACTGAGGCTGTGATATTATCAAACAGAGGTGTATCACAGCATCTTCAGTGTTTGAAACATGGCACTCTCCCAATATCTACGTCAAATCCTGTTAATTTCAAATGTCCTGCAATGTTATCAAAAACTGAACAATTTAGCCTCAGTAACATTCTACAACTTCATGACCAGGCCAAGACACTTCAGCATCGAAAACACCAAGACCATCCCAATGTCTGCGTGTTCACACCCTGGTTAACCACTACAAAGTCAACATCCCTTCCTGCCACTCCACAGCATCAAATAGTACAGCAGTTGCAGCTTTCCCCCAGAAACTGGCTTAGGCCGGTGGTCCTTTTCTCAGACTTCAAGTACCATCACCTTATTAGCACTGCTCTCAAAACCCTGGATGATAGAGCATCTTCATTGCAAGCAAACAGCTGGGAAATTGCTGTCACTGCAATATTTCTAACACCCGGACTATCCCAGCTTTGAAAAAGCTTTAAAACACAGGGGCTGTGTCATCGTGTGCTATATTCTTCAGTACCTGTGTTATACCAGCATCTGTGGTGGACTGAGCGGCGGAGTATCACAGCACCTTCAGTGTTGCCAAACAGAATTGTGACTTAGCATGTACAAGATCTAAAACATCCAATTATAGTAATGTTGGAAGTGTCTCTGTCAGCTCAGAGTGTGCCATATTCTCAAACCACTTGCCTTCCACATTCTGTTCTATGTTGTCAAAGACACAGACCACATTGTGTCTGCAGTGTTCTTCAACTCTTGGAAAATTCCCAGTGCCTGCAAAGTCTCAAAATCTTGGAAGCTCAACATTGTCAAATACCTTGGAAATCGAGCATCTTAAAGGAATTCAAACATGTAACATATTTCTAGCATTTTGGTGTCTCAAACACTTGGTGTATTGCGGCCTCTGCAGTGTTCTCAATCACCTGGAATACTTCTGCAACTTTCGGTTCTGCTACTTTAAAGTCATACAGTATCAATCTGCTAAAGAATCCAGGAAAAGGGAGACTTGTAGAGAAAATGATCTCTTGAGCAGAATTAGAGGTGGTTTTCTGTTTAGAAATTCTGAAAATAAAGTAAACTGTTGGACATTTGAAAAGTTGCCCTATAGATTTTCAAGGTAGAATTCCCAACTACATGTATAGAATGCTTACATAGTGCTTAAAAGCATACCCCAATACTCAGAATTGAGAACGTACAGGATTTTGCTTTGATTTCCATAATGTACTACTTGAGAAAGAAGTGGATTCCAAGTTAGGGGGAGAAGTTTAAGTCTCTCCCTAGGCAGGAAATCTACAAATCTGTTCATGATAATCTGATTATATATATATAATCAGCTTAGGATATATATATATATCCATTAGATTATGCGAGTATTGAGTCCTTGTTTATCGTGATGTGTTGGTTTTACAAGTCTCATTAGGTTTTCTCCTTCTGTTATGTGGTTTTGGATAAACTGATTGGAAGAGTGTTAGAAAAGTCTGTTGGGAGAATATTTCTATCCAGCACTTGTCATTGCATACAAACAAGAACACAACTTTTAGTGTACTTCTTTTCTATTTTCAAAGTAGATAACATGCAATATGCCACATGTTTTAAAAATCAATGCATGTCAAACGGTATACAGTAAAACGTTTCTGCTTTACCTGTAACTCCAGCCACTCAAAGCCCTTCCATGCACACAACTGCTGTTTTTAGTTCCTTGTGTTATTTTCCTGTTGATATTTTATAATCTTTACTTATAACAGAATAACAATATGTATTTATATTATCATTTTTACATAAATACTAAAATCTGTTATGGATCTTGCTGCTTTTTTTTTCTTTAACAGAACAGTGAAATATCTTGAATACCCAGATATTCTTGATCTTCTCATTCATGATAATAGAGATATAAGTCAAATATCTATAGAAATACACAATTCAGTATGTTGCAGTGAACTTACGTAATGTACCGGATTTAATTTAAAGTACATAAGGAAACCAAGAAAAAAAAAGAAAAAGAAAAGAAAAGAGAAAAAGATCTATAAATTCAGAGAGGAAAGAGGGATAAAATTGTTGAATCGCTGTGATATGAGGAGTATAATATCATTTGAGCGTACACCAGTGGAGTCTTTTGTGTGTTTTGTACATTCGGGTATGATTATCAATTTCATGTAAATTTCTGCTTTAAAAAACCTGTCTTGGAATATATTTCCTTATCATTATAAGGAACACAGGACCACTACATTGTATCACAGTGTATGTCTATGACATAGAAATTTAACCTACACCTTATTGATGAACATTGAGGTTATGGCCAGTCTTTTATGGTAACACAAAAACAAAAATACTGCAATGAATTCCAGTATTCCTGTATCCACATCACTTTATGTATGTGTAAGTATGTCTTTAGGAACTATTCATAGGAAGAGAAGTAGTAGAAGTATTTCTAAAACTAGAAAGTGGTATATGAACATGCATGTGACATACAGCCAAGTCATGTTCTATAGACAATTTTTAGTATTTTCCTACAATTTTATAATTAGAAAATTTTGTTTAAACTTGGGACTTTTATTTGCCAGTCTGATTGGTGTACAGTGTCATTGTGCTATACTTTTAAAGTTAATTTTTTATGTTGTAGGTGAGGTTGAGCATCTTTTCCTATGTTTGGAAATCTTTATCCGTTATTGTCTTTTGAGTGTCTTTACAGGTTAATATTTTCTAAGCCAGAAATGGCTGGGCTTAACTAACTTACTGTCATAGAGTAAAATATGTCAATGGTAGAAATTTCTACTTGATCATAACAATGTTCCCCACCCCCAAAACCAAAGTCTTCTTAGTTCTCAGCAAGGACTCCAGTAACCGTCCTCAGTGCCCTAGAGTTCGCTTGCTGGTTCAAAGCTGTAAGATGTCCCTGTAGTACCCATTGCTTCCTCTCTGAATCACAGTGCAAAGTTAAAACCCTTAGTCTTTGGGACAGCCAGATAGGCCTGGATCCATCTCGTGGGTTTTGCCATGTATGCCAAACTTGTAAATATCAAGTTTCTCTCTTTGTGTGCCAAAGTGAAAGAGTTACGGAATTCCACCATCCATACTTGACCCTCGCGTTGTAGCAAATTAAGTCAGTGGTCAAAACTACTCCAGCACTCCTTAATTCCAGGGTTGGAAGAGAAGTATCCATACATTAATTAGTGGAGACATGTACCCTAATTTTCACCTTCTGAGACAGAGAAAACAGGTGCCAACAGAATAAATTTAGTTGTCCAACCAAAAATGTTTCTTGACAGTAAGTACAGTGCTTGCTTGTTTTACCGGAGGATTCAAACTAACATTAGACCTTCTCACTGGTAGATGGACTTCCATCAAAGCAGCCGTGAATTACATGTAGACAATATCTTTGAAATACAGTAAAATTTCTGTTTTCATAGATTGTCTACCTACTATTGTTACTAATTTGCACTCCCGTGGTGCATTTTCACTGTATATTGATCCTTCCTATATGGTATCTCATTTAGTGTTAATCACAAGCCCTACTGAGTAGTGGTGTGCTGTCCTTATGCACATTTAAGTGATTAGGAGATTCATGCCAGAAAAGGGTAAGTGTCTGGGTGCAGGTGATAAAGTTAATAGTGTTTTCTAATGGAAGAAGCTGTGGACAGTGGCGGACAATGTCAGTGAGATTGAATTGGAAGCAGTAGTAAAAGGACTATGTATTTTCCAAGCAAGTCGAAGAGAGCATTTTATTAAATCAACATGTTTATAACTTAAATAATTCAAAGTACTTCTTAGTTTAGTTGAACTTAACTATTTCTGATTCCTTGGATGCATGGATCAAAATATAAAGTGCTGGTTATTATGAGTGTGTTCATATTAACAGCAATTAAAATACATTTGTCATATTTATGCACTTGTGTTTTTTTTCCTAAAGAGTTTTTAACATGTAAAATGATAAACACTCATTTATCTTTTATCTCACTTATCTCACAACCAAAAGAAGTGACCTACGAATTGACCATACTGTGCTGGAAAAATTGGAAAATAAGTTAACAGCAGGAAAACAAAAAGGAAGTGGAGTTCATGATGAACTAAAACTGTCAAGTGACAGAAAGTTGAAGGTTTTCCCTGTGCTTGATATTTTAGCTTTGATGGTTACATTTTCTATCAAGATACTTTTTAGTTAGTGATGAGTCGGTCTATTTGTTCTGTGTTTATTTTTTCAGGTTATAATTTTGTGGCTGTAGCTGGATTATTTTCTATGTGAATTCCTTCCAATTACACAAGAAAAAAAGTGTTTACTTTTGCGGGGTTGGATAGTCTACTTAATGTTATTAAAATTCCTTCAAATAAACACAAATTTATTTCTGGGTTATTTGGTCCTAGCTCATTGTGCTGGTATGGATGACTGACAGCGAGACAAAGACAACGGCTAGAGAGCCAGAGCTTATACCTAATAATACCATGAAGTGATCAGGTCACACAATCTTGTAACCCTGAGTTTGCACTCTGTGCTATAACACCTACCATGTCTACCTGAGGGGAAATATCCTGTGCATCACATGACATAATACCTGAGAAACTACCTTGTAGATTTCACAGAAAATGTTTTGATGTTTCCTGTGAATATCAATCATCGTTAATATTTGGCCTTGAAAAAGAATTCTACAAGTATACCTTATTTCCTTACAGAGTACATTTTATATATTGAAATATTCGCATATTATGATAAAAACTGCTTAGCATTGCTTAGAAGAAAAATGATGGTAATGAAGCAACTAGGCTGTATAAAACACTAATCTATGTAGAGATTGTATAGCTTATGGCAATGCCTTCCAGCCAGATAAATGCAACTCTTAATAAGTACTTTCAGAATGTAACATCGCACTATCTTAACACATTTGTGGGGTGTTTTTTTTTTTCAGATAGTGACAAGAATCAGTCTCACTTTTCGGTTTGAAGCACAACAGTAACCATCTAAGAGTAACCATAATAGGAAACCCAGATATTTGGTTCTCCTGTTTGATTCATAGAGCAATCTAAACATCCCTAGTTTCATATTTCTTAATTTCCCTCAGTTCCTTTGTAGACCACTGAGAGGCTAATCTATCTCAAAGACATATCAACGAGTAGAACACCTTCCTTCTCTCTCCCTTAATTCACTTCATTTTCTGTCTAGGGGTCACTTTATTTTTACCTTTTTATTTCTTGTTCTGCTATGCTTTATGCTCTTATTTTTTCCCATTTGTGTTCATTTTATTTTCGAGATTCAGGAACGCAGTAACTGTAAAAATATACAGGTTTTCCCTCTCCATATTACATCCCAGAAGCAGACAGTGCCTTTTTTCTTACCTCACATATCACATCACAATGATAGCCTGCACTTGTGTACTATTTGTTTACGCGGTTTGCCTATACACTGGCAGTTCCAAATGAATAAACAAAAGATCCCTTGCCCTATAGTGGTGTCACTACAGCTGATCAAACTGTGGCAAAAGCAAAACAAAAACACTTCCCTAATTACTCAAGAGAGAAGTTTCTTGTGCTGAAGTTCCAACAGTAAATAAGACCTTATAAAAATACATTGGACAATGATCCTGCTTTTCTGGGACACCTGAATTGCAATTCAAAAACTAAATTGACATCATATTTTTGTTTTGGATATTAGCGCATGATCCATGCCTATATGGGGTTAATCTTTTTCAAATTGCTTTTAAGGACTTTTGGACAGAGCTATGTGGTGCTTCATGGTGATTGTGAGAATATTGAGGGGAAAAGGGGGCTATCATAAAAGTAAAAAAAGATTATAAAATACAATACTATTAAATGTATTAAACAAATATAGATTACTGAATGCAAATATATGATTTTAGCCTCAGAATTTAAGTAAAGTACTAAAGTAAGATTATTACTTCAGGCAGAATATGTGAATGATTTGTCCAGTCTTTCTGTTACAAATACAGAACATCTGCAGATGTATTTGAGACTATCTTCTACTTTTCAGGCTTTTATTGTAGGTGTAACATTTTCAGGCTGATTCCCTGGATGAGCTTGACACCCTGTAGAGCAGATACCACTAACTGGCAGCTGAGGCACTTCTCAAGCCTATACCAGTGACATTAGTGGGTGTCATTAACGCCTATCACTCAGAGGATGTGATTAGATGAAGTTACTTCTTTTTTTTATTTCTTAAATTAAAAAAAAATATTTTTTCGTTTTAGAGAGAGGGGAAGAGAAGGAAGGAAATGTCAATACATGGCTTCCTCCTGTGTATCCCCTGCTGGGAACCAGCCTGCAATCCAAGCACGTGCTTTGACTGGGAATCAAACTGTGGTTGTTTGGTTCACAGACCCATGCTCAATCAACTGAGCTACACCAGCCAGGAAAACATGAAGTTAATTCTTGTTAGGGAGTTTGTCAGTGTGCATAGAATACATACTGTTTACCCGGTATGTATTCTGTCTAAAATGAAGTCTGTCTAATATTCTGTCTAATATTTCCAAAAACAGACTTGAAATCTCTTTCAAATTCTGTCTCCATAAATTATGACAAACTAAACCAAAAGACCTCTTGAAGAAAAAAAAAAAAAAACATGACTAAGCCTAGGCTTCTAGTACAAGTATTTAAAATAAAAAAAAATGTAATCAAAGTCACTGAAATAGAGAACAGACTGACAGAGACCTGCTGCTGCCCGCGGCAGCAAGGTGTTAGCGAGGTGAGGTGATGGACCTAACTTAATTAATAGAATGGAGTGGTCCAAGTGCTCTTTACTGGAAAATGGTGAATTTATTCAAGGAACTGCTGGCTTATATGCAGAACTGCAGTGGCCTGAGAACAATGCTGTTTTACAAAAGTTTGTACATTCCCTGAAGGCTATCAAGAGGGCAAGATGTTCTCACATCCTGAGAACATTTGCCCACAGATAGCAGTGTCCTCATGACTATCACTTTCCTGGAACATGATGCACATGCCAAGACCTTGTTCTTTCCTTCAAGGCTGAGAAGGAGAAGGTCCAGAAGATGTCAAGATACCCGCCGGCTCCAGGGACCAGAAACCAAGTCCCGCCACCGTTTTCACAGTGGGGGCTCTGTCCGTGGTCCCCTGCGGCCTGGTGGGCTCCCACAGAGACCTGAGAAGGGTGGGGCAAATTTCAGGGGAAATGGGAAAAGATTACAGGAACAAGTATAAAGGAAACATGGAAAAAACCTATGGGTGGTGGAAATGGGAGGGAAGTGGAGAGCACTGCAGGGTTGGCTGGGATGGGAGTAAAAGACAGGAAACTGTACCTCAAGAACAACCAAATAAATAACTCTAAAAGAAAAAAAAAACAGTGTCCAATAACTTAATCTAAACAGTGGTTATTTAAAAAATCACTTTTGGGGGGCATATGTTATAGAAGATTTAACCCACTGTACTTTCAAATATTGGAGTAAAATGAGAAATGCTTTACTTAGAGCAAAGGTAATTATTAAAATGTTCATGCTGTTTTGATACTTAAGGAAGCGTCTTTTGTTCATTATTTAATCTCTCTTGGCTATTTTCTACCAAGTGAAGATGGTGTGCTTCAGATATAGAATTCGCAGTTGTAACCATACTTGCCATATAATTATTTAATATGACATACTTCTTCATTATAAGAGAAACAATTGGCCAAAGTAAATTACAATCTAAAGAAGCTTCAGCATCAGGTAAGAGATATGAAGCCTAAACCCAATTGTAAGCACATTTACAGTTTATGTGCTCTCTCAGGCATTAGTACTTTTTGTTGTGCATTGGAAAAATATATACTTTAAAATGAGATTTTATTTATTTATATTTAAAGAGTGGGGAAGGGAGATAGAAATCCCAACCACAGTGTGGTTGCATCTCACATGTCCCCTACTGGGGAACAGGCCCAAGATCCAGGCACATGTCCTGACTGGGAATCGAATCAATGACCCTCTGGTTTACAGACTGGCACTTAATCTATTGAGCCACCACAGCCAGGGGGGTGGAAAAAACCTGTATACTTATGGAATAAGAATTTGTCCTTTTTGGCATTAATGGAACTGAGTCTTACTTTATTGATTCAGGATTGATAAGGACAAATTGGAGAACTGTACTACCTGACCTTGATAGGGCTCCTTAATCTTTAAAATGCTATAAGTTCTTCCAAATGATGAAGGGAAAAGAACCAATATTTGTGTAATGTATAGGATGGAGAATGTGTGCTGTGCAAAGATTCAGATTCAGCCAGTAAAGAGGAAAGAAGAGTGATAAGGATCCTGGTTCTTATCTAGTGGGTTTGCCATAATTTGCTTTTTGAAATAATTGGTTTTTAGGGACATTTCCAATACCTAAAGAAGTAGTTTAATAGTACTGGTGCAATTACTAATCATTTTTAAGAAAATAAAATTGTATCTTTATCTCTATACTTATATCAACATTCATTCCGGAATGATCAAAGCAGTAAAGTGCTCACAAAGAATGAACTTAATCAGATGTTCAGTCAAATCCTTGAACTATCAGTTATGTGATTTTGAGGTAGACGTTTGATTTTTCTGAGCTTTCTTTTCCTCATCTGTCAAGTGGAAATTACTGCAGGGCCTAATTCATGGAATTATTGAGGCCTCAAAGGGCGGAATTTCACATAAGGCACTCATGCAATGCTGGCAACATAGTAAGCACTAAAAAGTACCAGACACGAGTGCTCTAATTTGTTAAATTAATACATGGAACCATACAAATATGAGAAGAGAACTTGGGCTAATATTTTTATAGTGATATTATAGTTCATAACAATGACAATCATCAGGAACTGTAAAGAAATAAGTGGGTATTCCCACTTTTGGCTAAAAGTTCGCTAACACTTTTTGTCCCACTCTGGAGATCCTTGAGGTTCCAACAAACTTACAGGCCCACCCAAGCTGTTGACAGTGCCTTTTCCATATGAATGGATGGTCTTGGCTTATGCTTCACAACTCCGCAAACTCTCTCAAACAGGCAACAGTTGACCTCAGCATGCTCCCATGTCCTGCCACACTTGCTAAGAAGCCCAAAAGCCAGTAAGAGCAACAGCAACCAGAGGTTCACAGCTTGACTTTGCCTGTGAACAGCCAAGACAAGTAGTAGCCATCTCAGACTGCTTTGTACCTCAGGCTAGGTGGCCCAGGGCTGAACACAGGTGGGGGCGTACCTTACCTGGTGCCACCTGGGATACCCCACAGCTTGCAGACCCAGCAGACAGCTACAGACCACCAGAGTAGCACTACCACGCTGCACCTGCACGGCCACAAGAGAAAATCAGGTCGTTTCATACACAGGAATGCCATTTAGGCTATCATCAGATTAATCTACAAAAATATTTCAGGCCAGAAGAGAGTGGGTTGAAACACTCAACGTGATGAAAAGCAAAGACCTACATGCAGTGCTACTGTATAGAATAAAGCTGACATTTAAAATCAATGAGCTTCCAAGATTTAAAAAAAAAAAGCTGAAGGGGTTTATTAATACCAAGACAATAGTGCAACAAATGCTAAAGAACTTGCTTTAAGAAGGAGAGAGGGAGAAAGAGACAAGAAAAGAAAACAGCCTAAGAAAAAGGCACTGAGTTCATATCTATCAATAATCACCTCAAATGTAAATGGCTTAAATTTACCAACCAAAAAGTCACAAAATAGCCTAACTGATGAGAAAGGCCCAAATATACGCTCACTCCAAGAGACCCACCTCAAACCGAAAGATACACACAGCTTGACAATAGAGAGATGAAACAAGATGTTTCATGCAAATGGAAAAGTAAAAATAGCCGGGGTAACAGCAATCAAATCCAGCAAAACAGGATTTAAAACCAAGGCTATAGTAGAGACAAAAAAGGACAGTACATCATGATACAGAGACCAATCCAACAAGAGGATGTAACAGTAGTAAACAATTGCACCCTGAACATATGATCACCTATATAAAGCATATAATTGTGTAAAGCTATGTAAATAATAGGAGTATATATATATATATATATATATATATATATATATATATATATCAAATCTTGACGGACATAAAAGGAGAAATAGATGGAAATACAATTGTAGTCTGAGACTTTAACACTCCATTGACTTCAGGGGATATATTTTCCAGGCAGAAAATCAACAAGGAGACAGTGGCCTTATCGATACTTCATATCAAATGCATTTAATTGATATCTTCAGAGCATTTCACCCCAAAGGACCAAAATACACAAACTTTTCAAGTGCATGTGGAGCGTCTTCTAGGATATGCCACATGCTAGGACACAAAAGGTGTCTCAATAAATGTAAGAAGACTGAAATCACAGCAAGCATCTTCTCTGACCAAAATGCTATGAAACTGAAAAGGAACCACAAGAACAACACTAAAAAACATACAAACACATGGAAGCTAAATAACACTTTATTAAAAAATGAATGGCTCAACATCCAGACCTAGGAAGAAATCAAAAGTGACTTTGAAGAAAATGAGGACACAACAATTCAAAATCTCTGGGACATTGGGACAACAATTCTAACAGGAAATTTCATAGCACCATAGCCCTGTCTCTAAGAAATCTATAAATCTCAAATAAACAGCCTAACTTCACACTTAAAGGAACTTGGAAAAGAACAACAAAGCCCAAAGAAGGTACCAGGAAGGAAATAATAAAGATTAGATGATAAACAAATAAAATAGAGTCTAAATAAACAATACAGAAGATCAATGAATCCAAGAGGTGGTGCTTTGAAACGATACAAATTATAGGCAAATTTTTAGCCAAACTCATCAGGAAAAAAAAAAAAAAAGGACAAGACCCATATAAGTAAAATCACAGGTGAAAGAGCAGAAACAACAACTGACACCAGAGAAATACAAGGGATTGTAAGCAAATATTATGGACAACTATATACCAACGAACTGGACAACCTAGATGAAATGCATGAATTTCTGAAACATACCGTTATCGAAAACTAAATAAGGAGAATCATAGAATCAAAATAGAGATCGCATCAAGTGAGATTGAAGCAATACCCAAAAAATGCCTAACAAACAAAAGTCCTAGATCATATGCCTTCCACACATGGGTTTTAAACGACAACCCGAAGAGAACTAACATGTCTCCTTCTCAAATCATTTCATAGAACTTAAAAGAAGAGAAGGCTCCCAAACTCATTTTCCAAGGCTAGCATTACCATAATCCCAAAACCAAATGAAGGACTACAAAGAAAGAAAATACAGGCCATTATCTCTGATGCATATAGATGCTAAAATTTTCAATAAAATATTAGCAAACCCAGTGCAGGAATGCATCAAAAAGATCACATGCCATGGTCAGGTAGGATTTATCCTGGGAATTCAAACTTGGTACAACATTTGAAACCAATAAGTGCGATTCACCACATAGACAAAAGGAAGGCTAAAAACTACATGATCACATTGATAAACAAGATGTTTCATGCAAATGGAAAAAAAAAAAAACACTTGATAAAACCCAGTGCCGATTTATGAAAAAACTCTCAACAAAGTGGGATTAGAGGGAAGATACTTATACACAACAGACACCATGTGTAGCAAACTCACAGCCAGTGTCATACTCAGTGGGAAAAAAATAAAAACATTCTCCTGCAGATCAGGAAGAAGACAGGGATGCCCACTGTCACCTCTCTTATTCAACACAGAACGGGAATGCAAAGTCACAGCAATAAGTCAAGAAGAAGAAATAAAATGCACTCAAACTGAAAAGGAAGAAGTAAAGCTTTCTTTATTCATGAATGAGATGATGCTGTACATAGAAAACGACAAAATTCCAGCAAGAACCCATTAGTATTAGAGGAAGGAATGCAGCTAAATAGCGGGACTCAAAACTACTATCAAGAAATCAGTTGCACATTTATATGCCAATAGTGAACTAACAGTAAGAGGAATGAATGAAACAGACCCATTCAAAATTGCTTCAAAATGAATAAAATACCTACAAATAGAGTCCAGAGATCACCCACACCTTTATAGTCAATAAATATTCAACAGAAGAAGAAGGCATATACCATGGACTAAAGCTAGTCTATTCAATATATGGTGGTGGATAAATTGGACATATATGTGAAGATGAATTAAACTAGCCCACCTTTTTAAATCATACACAGAATAAATTCAAGATGGATTCCAGGCTTAAATATTAGAACAGAAATCATAAAAACTCTAGTGGAAAACACAGGCAGCAAAATATCTTGGACACTGCTCATAGCAATTTTTATTGGCTCTATCTCCCCAGGTAAGAGAAACAAAAGAGAAAATAATCAAATGGGACCACATCAAACTAAGAAGTTTTTCCATGGCCAAGGGAAATATCAACAAAAGACACATCCCACAGAATGGGAGAACATATTTGAATGTACATCTGATAAGGGGTTAATGCCCAAAATTTACAAAGTACTTACAAACTGAACACCTAAAATGCAAACAAATTAAAACATGGAAAATGGACCTGAAGAGACACTTCTCCAAAGGGTGCACACAGGTGGCCCACAGACATATGAAAAGATGCTCAAAGTCACTAATCATCAGAGAGATGCATATCAAAACCACAGTGAGATAGACACCTCTCAGAATCTCTATCATCAATTAATCAACACACAGCAAGTGCTGCCATGGATGTGGAGAAAATGGATTCTTTTTGTTCTGCTGCGGGAATGCTCTGTAGAAAGCATCATGGAGAACGTACCTTGAAAGATTAAAAACGGATCTGACTTCTGACCCAGCGGTCCCATTTGTGGGACTATATCTCAGGAACCCAAAACACTAATTCAAAAGAGCATAAGCACCCCTATGGATATCAGAGTGTTGTTTACAATTGCCAAGATAGGGAAGCTGCCCAAATGTCCATTAGTAGATGAGCAGATAAAACAACTATGACACATTTACACAACAGGAGAGTACTCAGCCATTAAAAAGGACTAAATTTTACTTCTTGTGAGAGTAAGGATGGGCCTGGAAACCATTATGCTAAGTGAAATAAGTCAGAGAAAAACAAATACTGTATGATTTCCTTCGTATGTGGAATCCAATGAACAAAGTGAACTAACTAGGAAAATGGGACCTGTCACTGGAGAATAAATGGCTGGTAGTGGACAGAAAAGGTTAAAAGGTGGAGGTTTTGAGCAAAAAGGAAAAAGGATTCAAAGACATGAACAACAGGCTGGTGATTGCTGGAGGGACTCAGTATTTGGGGACTAAAAGGTCCCCATACAATGGGGGAAATACAATGAACTTTGAATCAAAAAAGGAAAAGAAGCATTTCTAGAACAGAACGATGTGATGATACATATACATAAAAACATTTGTAGTAAAATTTTAGAAATGTGAAAATTTGCTTTTTAAAGAACTTGTTTATTATTCTTTACACTAAGAAAAGTTTTGAAATGAGGGGAACATTCCATTCATTTCAAATATTCTTAGGTTCTATGTATTGATATAATATAATGTTTTTTTTATTTTTTTACAGTTATTGAAAAAGCTAAGAGATGTGATGGAAGAAATTAAAAATGCGATTAACACTTTTAAGGAAGAACTGAGATTGATGTATTTTTAAACATGTTTTCTTACAAAATTAATGACATGTATATATATATATATATATATATATATATATATATATATGCCATAAATCTCCACTAATTTGTTACATATAAACCATTTTATTTTATATATGAAATTTAGTTTTATGCAAACACCTTTTTTTGTCATCTTAACATAACACCTTTCTTCTTTTTACTCTAGGTTTTAGATAGCTTCTTATTCTTCAAGTGAATTTTCATTTGTATTTAGACACTATGAAATCTGAGATAAGAATTTGAAAGTTTGTTTTATTCCCTGAAGAAACTCAAAACTTGTAAGCTTCCAGGTTGCAGGACTACACCCATCCCTCTAAGTCACACCAGTCATGGCTCTTACCTTTATAATATAATTGTTTTTTGTTGTATATGTTTTTTAACATTTCCATAAACTTAAATTGAAAATTCTTGATAGACAGACCAAGAGAGATGATAAAGCAAAAAAGAAAAAAAAAAGAGAGAGTGAGAATTCTGACAAAATTAAAGAAATATATTCTGTACTGAAATTAATTTATTTTTTATTTTTTATATTTTAAGACTTTATAAAAGATCTCCATTTATTTATCTTTACAGGGGAAGGGGAGGAGAGAAGGAGAGAAATATCAGTATATGGTTGGCTCTCACGAGTCCCCTGCTGGGAACTGGCGTGCAACCCAGGCATGTGCTGTGACTGGGAATCGAACTTGGACCGTGTGGTTTGCAGGCCTGCACTCAATCCACTGAGCGACACCAGCCAGGGATGAATTTGATTTATTTTTATTGTTATTATCCCGATTCCTTGATTTATCGTAAAATTTAAATTAACTTACTTATTTATAATTTATCTTAATTTTTTAAAATTCATCTTCTATTTTAAGATTCATCTTAAAATTTACTTACTAATTTATGCAAGTATGGTTTAGCTTAATACAATTTAAGCAACTATTATTTGAATTCTGACATTTCACGTTATAAGCACCTTGTTTTCTTTTATTCTGAATTAATTATTTCTTTCTACTCTGTTCTTTTCTTCATTTTTTCTCTGTATGAGCACCTCTTTTACACCAATGTCATTTCTGAATCTCAGTGGTGATCCTCACAGTAAAGATGTTGGTAAGTCTCTCTCTCAGGGAGAGAGAAAGAACTTATGAATGGTTATTTATCCCAAATGTATTGCCTTGTTATGCCACTGTCACATTTTGCTGTGTCACATTTTCTTCATAATAGAAATAGAATAAAATAATTGAACTCAAAAAAATAAAGTAATAATTTATTAAAAGGTTGAAGTAGTGCAAGTTTAACTGTACCTGCATAAACGCAGTGAAAGGTTTGCTGAAGTGGTTATTAACAGTTTTGTTATTTAGTTAATATCAGATATTTTTCTTAAACTTGTATCTGAGTAAGATCCTTATTACAGATCTTCCTCAAGAGTACAAAAGTCTCGGGCACTCATATCACTTCTCATTACAGGTTGAAAGCAGTGTTAGCAAAGATCCCCGTGCGCTTTTCATACCTAGCAAAGGTGGGGAAGAATGGACTAAGAAGATAAAATCAACAGGCTTTGGGTTACCACTACATATCCCACATCTGTAAAAAGGAGTTAGAATGGGTGTTCACTTTATAATAATTTAATAACAACATGTTTATAGTTTATGTCCAGTCGGTATGTATATTATATTTTAGAGGACAAAGTTGATGAAACAAATCCATATACATTTTAACAAGTTGACAATTAGTGTGCCCAACTCACTTGGGAGGTGGCCCACACTGACACAGATGAGTGCTTTTCACTTCTTTCACATCAAAGCCTGGAGCCTGGCCTTTTTTATCTACTTGAATTAAACCTGTTTTATAAAAAAAATAAAATGAAAGTCAATGTTAAATTAGTTAGAGTTTTTAAATTTTTTGCCAGCTCTTTATAATTGTTCTTCTCTTTTTCTTCTCGGGGCTATTTCAACATAGAGACAATAATGAAATTGGTATTCAGTTGAGGAGAATGTTCTCATATTTAGCTACAACAGGACAGAGCAACGAACCAGGTTTTTTTAAATACCACTAGCCCAGGTAGATCTATGATTGTGTTACATGTGAATTGATGGTCATCAAGTTCCAAGTGGTAACATCATTAGTATTTTCTGCTTACACTAAGAAGGTACTAAATGTGTATGTTGGCCTATTACTGATGTACAACTTTCTTTCTTGATTGAGTTTGTATTACAAACAGTATTTCATTTAAAGTGATGAGAACACTTCAAAGGTGTTTTGTACCTGTCATGCCACAAAACAAATTGGGACAATCACAGAGTGACATTTGTTGAACCGAAATGTTGTAATATTTATATTTGGGAGGTTAGTCAGCTTGAGTAACAAAATGTATGTTTTTCTTCCTCGTTTCAGGCATGACGTGAGCTAATACATTTTCTAAGCTTACCCATTGGTAGTGTGTCAATTATTAAATTTTTGTGGAGTAAATAGAGAAAGTAAATTTTTGTATTTTTGAAGCATGCTTTGCTTTCTATAAAGAATACTAATTTTGCAACTATGTCTAACACCTCGCATCTCATATCTACTCTATTATTTGTTTTATTGATAAACATCTTTTTGATTCCCTTTACTTTTTTCTAATTTCCCTGCAGCCTTTCTGGATTTCACACATTTATAAAATTGTTGTGTCTTTCCCATTCTCCTGGCTGATTTGGTTTTCTTCTTATGTTTGCCTCAATATATTTGGTCCAAAGAGTTAACTTTAAAATTTCCAAACTTCTGTCCATGAAAGCAAAAGGTAACAATTCTTGTCAAGTTATCATACTATAAAATCCTACCTCCTAACTTTAATTTGTTTTCATCTCATAGGAAAATTAGTATATGTATAATAAACATAGGAAACTTATTTCTTATGAATTTTATCTTAGAATATCCTTGAATTATAAGCTGATACCTTTAGGTCAGATGACTCAGAGATTTACTCCATGTAGTGCTCAAAACCTCCTCTTCTGTTACATTTACTATTCAAAGTAATTCTACTTTTCCTTACAAAGGAAATCAAATTCTAATTGTACAGTTATTGGTGTAAAATCAGAGTATTAACATAAAACATCCGTAATCAGGAATACCTACTTTACAGTACTCAATTTCCATGACTTTTCAAAATTGTTTGAGGAAATTTAGAAAAGAAATATAGAATAGGAGAAGGGAATTTACAAAAATAGAATTAAAGAGATAGGTTGTGATGTGCTGCTTACCAACATGATGCTGTGTTTTGCACACAAATGCAGAGTCCAACTTTATGCATGTAAGGTAAGCATAGAGGGCAATGTGATACTTATGGGGAGGGGGGGTTGTTTACTTTTTTACAGCATTTATTTATTTATTTTTAGAGAGGGCAGAAGTGAGGGAGTCAGAGAGGGAGAGAAACATCCACCTGTGCATTCCTCCTGTGCACTCCCTACTGGGGACCTGGCCTGCAATGCAGGAATGCGGCCTGCAATGCAGGAATGTGCCCTTCCGTGACTCAGAATCCAGAGGGTAACTCTCTGATTCTCAGGCCAGCGCTCAATCCCCCTGGCCACATAAGCTGGGTCTTTTGTTCTCATCTTGTTTTAAATAAAAGAAGGTGTGGAAGTTTCTTTGAGGAAGTAAGAATTCCTTGTACCAGAATCTAAAATAAATGAGGATTGTGTTTTATGGATCCTTTACATATACTAGGTAGAATAAACATAATATAAATGTCTTCAGTTCCAAACTCACAGAAGAAATGAATAAAGATTACTTATGCTGGTTTTAAAGGTATGTTAAGACATTTAAGGAAAAAAAAAACAGTAAAAATGTTATAAACCACCTATACTTCCTCGACCCCAAAGTAACTTTTCCCAAGAGTATACTCCCATACAGTGGTACCTCAGTACTTATTGTTAATTCATTCTGGGACTCGTCCACAAATTCGAAACCCAATGAGAACCAAGCAAGCAATGAGTGATCAGCATTTATGACTGATGAGTCAAAATCAAGCACCAAGTACTGAAATACATTTCCCATCTCAATGGAACAAGTACAGGGTTTGATGTGTGCTCAAACACATCAGTCTACTGAGTCATGCCAGTCAGGTTTGACTGTATTTTGAAATAGGTACCATCACAGAGTATGTTTCAGTTACTATAGTGTAAGCACTATGTGAAACTTCACATATTTCTGTATATTTCTATATAATTCAAATAGTACCACTTAATGGCTAAATAACATTCCATCAATGGGTGCTCTATCAGTCTCACCCCTTGAAGGCTTGAACTATTTTAGACTTTTTAGCTAATAATGAAGAGTGGCATTTTAGGTAGGGGTTAGACACATTCCGTCATCTGTATGTGAAAACCCTTGTATGGCCAAATCACCCACCAAAGGAAAACCTTTTATTTACCTAGGAGTATGTTATATTATTACTCATTGAGTCCATCATAGAAGTATTCCCTCCAGATTTGGATCAGATTGATCATTTCTGAGCTAAGAATCAGATGAAACATTTGACTTACTTTTAAGGGCCAGGTGGAACAGGACTGTCTTTCTGAGCACACACAGAGTGTGCAGAGTTCATTCTATTTACATACAGTAAGTTCAATGCATGTGATAAGATTCCACTTTGGACATCTCAGACTTTGGTAGTACCTGTGTAAGTGAGATAGATCTTAATTGCAATAATGCATTAAAAACTACTCTGATTTGGCATACCTGTAGTAAAAGGATTATGGCTTCCACACTTGTCAGAATGAAGAAGGACAGGTCTCTGCTTATACTTGGCTCTTTCATAATGTGGTTTTGGTTAAATGTAAACAGGAAAGAGTGTGAATGAGGTAAGTGCCTAGAATTACATAAGGCACTTTGCACTGATGAAAAGTGTAACTCCAGTACACATGGTACATTTTAAAGTAAAGTACATTTTCTAGGGATGACAGTAATTAATTAAAGTTATACCCAAACTTCAATTAGCTCAAATGATTACTGAAAAACCAAAAAGCAAAAACTATTTAAGGCATGACCCTTCAGTGGTTTGTGTGTGTGTGTGTGTGTGTGTGTGTGTGTGTGTGTGTGTGTGTGTTTAAGATTTCATTATGAAGTTTTAAAGAGAACATGCTGGAACCAACTTATGTCCGTCTTTTGAAAAAAAATTGCTAGACACATGTTATTTCATTTTTGTAATATATGTGTAGTTGGGAATATGTGGAGCTTAGTTGCTGCAAAAAAAAAAAAAAAAAAAAACCAGAGATTAAACCGTGACGCTGAGTGAAAACATTGACTCTAACAGAGTGCAGTCTGAAGATTTGTAGATAGATGCCAGCAGACACACGTGCCAACCTTTGTCTGCATACTGTGCTGAGATACATCATAGAGCGATTACTGATATTATAGAGAGGACCTGTGATGACTCAAATTTCATAGTGGCAATAATTGCTTAACTAACGTTTACTTCCATAGGTTGATTTGTAGCATTCGTTTCCATCCATTTCGGAGGAAACTGTGGCCTCCTCCCAAGTGTGTCTGTAGGGAAATTCATAGGGAGTAATTCCTGTTTTATATGTACCACTACTTCACTTCCTTGATCTTCTCAAAGAGAATTTAAAACTGTTCACATTGTGCTCCCTCCCAAATATCGAAGGAGCCGAGAAAGTTGGGTAACGCGCTATCTAGGAAGAAACCGGTGTGACACAGGGCAGAGAGCCACTACCTGCTTGACTGCCTATGGTAATTGCACAGGAATCGAATCGCTGGGTGAAGGTGATTTGGTTCCACCCAACAATTGCTTCCAGGTCGCGAAGACAACATTTCCCTAACAGCCAGGCGGTCTCAGAGGTGGAGTGGAAGGTGAGTGAGTGTGAGGGAGAGTGGTTGGGGTTCCTGTGGGGTCAGCAGGAGCCATTCTTCCAATCCCGCCTTCAGGTTTTGCCAGAGCGCTGTTCCTCTCCCGAGTCAGGCCGGTAAGGAGTGACCACAGTCACCAGAGCCGGCGGGGGTCCCGGGCCTCAGCACAAAGGGGCCTTGGAGCTCCACCCAAGGGATCCTGGTCAGCGCCTCCCCTATCGAGGGAGCCCGTGATAACTCACTTCCCTGGGAACCGGGGTGAGCGATTTTGGAGCAGGAAGTCCAGGGATTTGAAGTCATCAGTTTCCGCCTTTTCCACTTGCCATTTAACCCCGACCTCCTTTAACTGCGTTTTTCCTTCCTCGTTCATTTAGACTGAAAAGGAAAAAGGGAAAAGGAAAAGTGTTTGCCATCACATTTTAAGTAAACTGCGTCTCCTGTCTTTTCCAAGTTATTCTTTTTTTTTAAATCGAGGTAACATTGATTAATAAGATACAGGTTCGATAATCAATTCCTACAATTTGATAATTCAGTTTCTGTATACGCTATTATGTGTTCATCCCTAAAGCCTGTTTTCTTCCGTTGAAAGATATTGGACTGATTAACTCGTGATTGCAAGGGTGTCAGACTCATTTCACCATGGCCACAGCAGCCTCAGGGCTTCTTTCAAAGGGCCCAAGGCAATTTTAGGACTGTGTAAACCTAATTAACTACTCTCCCACAGCTAAGTGTGTGCTGTACTGATGATGGGTAAAGAACAAAGTGAAGGGCGGATACAGAAACAAGGGCCTTCTCTTTGCCACCTGTGACTTACTGAATGCCTGTATTGTTTTTGATGTCTAGGAACAGGAGGGGTGTCCTGGGGTCCGAACAGAAATTAAATTCCCAGGAACTGTGAGTCTATAGAAGGGAAGACGGTTGGCAAAGGGATTATTGTGTTGCATTAAGCAGCCTGGTAAAGTGTATTTCCAAAAGTGTATCTGCCAGCTTGTAAGTTGGAAGTGCTGATGAGTATGACCTGGCCAAAGTGAAGAAACTAGGAATTAGGTATTCAAGGGAAAAGTCTGAGGATGAGAAGAAGTGTAGGAGAAGATAGTCGTTGTTCTGCATTGCTGTGTTTTGAAGCAAGGCTCTAAAAAGCTGCATGCTGCTAGCTGGGAAGGAAGAGCAGATAGTTTTCTCCAAGTTTTTTGAACTCTGGAATCTCTGATGTATTTTCAGCACTGCAAGACTTGGTCTGTTTTGGAAGTGTTATAGAATACTTGTGCATACTGTTCAAGAAATATTTGTGTCAGGTGTGGAGAACAGCTCACTGAGACAAGCAGTTTCAGTAGGGTCTGTACTATGCTTGTATAGGGTTTATAGGATCGTATAGGAAAGGCAGGTACCTAATCCACATTTCTGTACAGATGCTTTCCCTAATCACCCTTGGCAGAAGACACCACTCCAATCACCACTGGAAATTATATACTTAAGGATTTTCTTTTTAGTATGCTTTCTTGCACCTTGGATTGTAAACTTCGTGATGGCAGAGTCTTTGTGTACCTTGTTTACTTCTGTAGCAATAGGGTTGCCCTGTCCATTGTGGTAGCCATATGTCACTATTTAAATTTGAACTAATTAAAATTAAATTAGATTAAAACTTTGTTCTGTTTTCAATAGGCACTGCACTACATCTGCTCTTTCAGCACATTGACCAGTGCCTTTTGTTTCTATTTCAAATATTTCCATCAACTCAGAAACTTATTTTGGACAGTATTGTATTGGGACATTGAACAGTATTTGGTGCATGAAATGAATATTGGTTGAATAATGTGACCTGAACCCTGAAAGATGAAGACTGTTCTTGTTTAACAAAAAGAGGAAAGCAGTATGTATGTGCCTTTCTCTGTCCATTGGTATTGACTTACTAAAACAGCCTACATCTAGGCTTAATGTTTCTATTTCTATAATGTCCTTAAGCAGTGCTACCTGGATAAATTTAGGGAAATGTTCCAAAATTGTATGATACAGGATGTTAAGAAATACCCTCATAAATCACATTTATATTTGCTTGGGGTTAATTTTATTTGAACTAGTAGCATTTGGGAAGAAACATGTTTAATTCTGTTGTTATTATTGACCTTTGTTTGTCGTTATTATTATACGTATGTGGTTGCATTTTCAATATGCAGGTGTGTCTAACCAGTCTATTCTTTGACATTTAACCATGGGCAAAATCATATAGACTAATGCATGTTGATAGTAAACTGTATAACCCTGTTCACAGTGTAAGTAATACAGCAAAATTGTTTGAACAACCAAATGTCAGAATTGAATTAATACCATTAGTATAATTTTAAGACTGGGTATTACATATTAGATAAGAAATCTATCATGTTACATTACATTAGTGAGGAAATTTTCTATCTTGTTTTAGGTCTTGCGTTTGTGCCTTGAGTAGGTGTCTTTATGAAAATCCAAATATATATATTGTTTGTTATTTCATTTGAGGTTTTTCTTTATTAGCTTTGAAAAGGGGTAGTTACTAGTACTAGTTACCTCAAGGGAATGGTGAACCTTGGATTGTGAGCTTTGTCAAATAACAGGTTTCTTATGGGTGGCTTAGAAAAGTTCTTTTGATTGTGTGTTATTATTGCCATTTGTGTTTAGTTGGGAGTAATTGCAGTAGGCTTTTTTTTTATTGAGGAGCAAAATATTGACCATATTTCTATTGTTATTTTTACAGATTCAAGTATTCAAGGAGAAGCATTTAGATAATTTTTGTTTTACAAGATGTTCACAATCTGTATGGTCTTTCTTCTTCCGAGGCCTTCCATGTTCCTCTGTGCATCCTGTGTTGCAATTGTGGCTGTCAACTATCCCCAAAGTATTCTGCCTTTTCATTCCATCCCTTATATGAAGAATATCACAGTCTTGCAATGTAGACCTCAAAGTATGACAGTAATGGTGGGAGGCTCTTAATCACTCACATCACGTTAGTTACAAAAATGCATGTGCCTGAGCCTATCCCCAGATCTACACTGGACGTTGTGTGGATCTGGGAGTCTGCATTATTACAAGCATCCCAGGTGGTTGTGGTGCACACTTAAAGGCTGAGATCGCTTGCCTGATAGGAGAAAGAAATATACAGACCAATTGGACAGGTGCTGCCGAGTTCTACTGTGCATGTTAATCATGTGGAATGTTTTGAAAGTATAGGTGTCACAGATAGGCATAGTTAATGAGGTTCCTGGTGATCACGTGCAAAGAATGAAAGGAGCACACAGAGTTTATAGCAGAAAGACAGAGAATGAAGGTTGGTTAGGCAATAGTACACTCCACAGAGCTTGGGAGGAGGTCAGCTGTGTACAGCCATTCACCTCGTGGGATGGCCGGATGCTGATTTTGTGCAGTGGATTCTTCCCAGCTACTTTTATTGTGCATACTACTGGTGGTATTTTAAAGCTACTCTGCATGTGGTCTCCCATTGTATTCCTTGATTGGCACCTGGAGAAGGAGCCTCACAATGTTAATTTATTTTAGTGCTATTATAATGAGGTTGGGGTCATGTAGCATCTTCTGTGCATGCACCAGTGTGTACATGAGTCACTATGATTCATCAGTTTTCCAGAAATGGGGACAGTTTGTCTTAGAACAAGGTCTCTGTCCTGTATCCATGTACTTTATCTTAGCCCCAGGGCACATCCAGAGTACCCTCCTTCCTCACTAGCCCCCGCCTCATAGCTTCTGGTTGTTTAGGTCTGGAGAGGTTCTGAGATATTGCAGTTGTAACAAGCTTTCAAGTGATAACTGATGCTTCATATCCACTGACCCCAGTTCGAGTTTGTTGCACAGTAATTGTTTGAGGTCTAGGGAAGAATGTAGTCCACAGTTAAAGAGACTTGGAGATTCCATTAAAGAGACTGTACTGGAAGAGTGCCGAGCAAGAGATCCAAAGTTTGGGAATCTAGTCACCTCCCATAAATCAGAGTAGAGAAATGCTAGTGATTGTGGGAGGAGTCAGAAATGGGGTTACAGAGGAAGATCCACATGGGATTTAAACCTAGGCATTGCAGCCATAGCCATATCATTTAAGTAAATCAGTGTTCCATTGAACTGTGTAGTGATCACTCACCTGATCTAGCCTAACAACATTCTAGTCACTTAGTGGCATGGGAAAATCATTTCAGCATGGCTAAATTGTTTTTTCCACTGCCCAGATTGATTTTCTTTCAAGAGGGTTTTTTTGAGATTCTATTTAATCTTTGCTTATTTTTGTGCTTCTGCCCAGTCCCCCAAATTTCTTCTTAAGCCTGGACATTTGGAGATCTTTTGGAGACATCATTTATCACCCACTGGGGAAAAAAGTTGATGTAGGGACAAAAAAATGATAGTTCATCATCCATGAGATTCTGCACTTTTTATGTGTATTGGTTAGAGTAGAAGAGGAATGGAGATTTGGCTTGCTTTAGTGTTTCAGACTACACACTCTGAGTTCAATTCTAGGGAAAAAGAGAAAGAAAGAATAGTCAGATGGTCTCCAAGGGAAAAGTAAAAATGTAAATAACCTCGCTGGCCTGATTTTAGGTACATATCTAACAAGATTATCCCTCTATGTACCTGCACCAGGACAGGTTGCACCATAGTCTGTGTACAAACTGGCAGTCACTGAGGCACACTAAAACCCCACACTATTCTTCTTAGAGTCCCACAGCTCATTCCTCTGTATTTTCTGTGGCCTGTTTAATTTTCTTCCTTTCAAAGTTTTTGGACCACTCTAGAATTCTAGTGTGGTCAGAAAAGGCACACTTTCCTACCCTAACTTAGGGGAAGTCCCAAATGACTTTTTGTCCCCTTTTGCCAGCCACTGCTGACAGCTTCACTTTATAAACATAAGCTTTGCTCTGTCGCTGTGTTAATCTTATAAACCTTAGTGTCTACTGCTATTGTAATGAGGTGTAGGCTTTAAGGGGGGCCCCCCAGGGCCCAGGGCCCCCCTCAAGCCTATTTTGGGGCCTAGGAAAATCAAAATTTGGGATTGAGACTCATTTTGCATATCAGGAATACCGGAGTGCCCTCCTGGCAGAAGTGGAGCCAGGGAGATTGGTGTGACCTTGCCCCTTGATATGACTGGGAGGCAGCACCTTGCTTATAGCACTGACTGGTACCCTTGCCTGCAGTGAAGTATGGATGGAAAATGAAGACAAATTCACAGGGACTCCAAAATCCTGCGGAGGAAAAGGGACAACAAGGCTACTCCCTCAAGGCCAGAGTGCCTCAGATCTGCCTGGCCACCCTCTCAAGGGGAGAGCGCCCTGACTTTTGCCCAGACAGGGTTTTACTGGGTGTTTTATTGCACAGGAGTTCAGCTACAAGTTATAATGTTTGTCAGGCAGTAAACAGTAGATAGCATATGAAGAGCTATTAGTCCTTTTTCTAACCTAGGGTCTGTCAGCTAAAAGGCTACAAAACTTTGGGAAAACAAAATTCATTTTCTTCTCAGGCCTTTATCATTTAACTTAGAGTATTCTTAGCAAAGCAGGGTCCGCAGGATTTTACATATGCCATGTGCAGACTTCATGCAAGGGCCCCTGCTCACAGCACTTCTGGCGAGGTTGGAGATATCTGTCCTCAGATGATGCCCTACATTGGTTACTGGGCCAGTGTGACTCTTGTTTACCTTTTGCCCAGGGACACAGCCTTTCCTGTGCTGCTTTGGGACCCTCCCTCTTGCCCAGCCACCTGGCCATGTCTCCCTGTGTCCATGAGTGTGTTGGCCCACACTACAAATCTCTAAAATCAAATTCTCAGTTTAATGTGTTGTTAGAAGAAATACTGTTAAATCTCTAACCTCCATGAAAAAATTCTTCCAGCTGCCTTTTCCAACTTTAGTCTAATAGGTTCAATTCTAAAAGTATTCTGTGAAATTTAGAAAATGTTGTTAAAAACATTTTTTGGTTATAGGATTTCCATTTACCTTGTTTTTATCTCTTTGGACACCCTGGAATAGGTTGTATAAGTGGTGACCTTTTACTAGCAAACCTCATGTATTTTTTAAAAATATTGTATTGATTGTGCTATTACACTTATCACAGTTTCCTCCCCTTTTCCTCCTACCCTCTGCTCAGTACTTCCATTCTCTCCAGTAGTCCGAGTCCTGATTTCATGTCCTTGGGTCGTGCTTGTGAAGTATTTGGCTTCTCCATTTATAATACTGTTCTCAACAGCGGCCTGTCTACTTTGTGTCTGCCAAATATGCATTTTGATCCCCACACCTTTTCCTCCATTGCCCCCCTTTCCTTCTATACCCTTTCAGGTGATCTTCAGTTTGCTTTCTAAAGTAATGTGGATTTTGACAATATATTGTCATGTCTTACATATTATATATCACAATGTAAGATAAACTTCTTCCACATCACAAAATATTCTTGTTTGAGTTAATGGATGTACCATGGTGCAGATGCATCCACCAAATTAGCATTTCTCAAATTTCTGTATCACACAAGGATTATTTTCTGTTACAACATGTGATTTCCCAGGCAAAACTTGTAGGTTATTTATGGGAGCCTTTGTTAGAGCCCAAGACATATCTGTATTTTTTCATACTGTTCAATTGAGTCTGTTGGGCTGTCAGAACACTTCCAGGGTTTTGTTTGTTTGTTTGTTTGTTTGCTTGGTTATTTGGTATTTGTCTGTTTCCTGTTACTGATTAGGAATGCCAGGTGGTTCTGTGTAATAATCTCCAAAGTAATTTATACTATACCCTGATTATGTATCCAGTTGTAAATTTGGAATGAATGTCAAGTTTCTATGAAACAGATGGTTAGTAACAAAAAAGGATCTAGTGTCCTAACTTGTTATCCAGTATCTTATTTTGTGTATTTTGTTCTGAATTTTGATGAAAAATACCATTGGCTTAATTATAAACATAATGCACATATTTTGGTACTTTTTCCTCTGGACTGTATCCATTCCATGGTGTTGTTGCATATGTCTGCCTAATTATTACTTTAATGCGGTATAATCTTCCTCTTGAGTAGATCCATTATGTTATATTTAATCCATCCCACAGTAACTGTGTAGCACAGAGTCGGAATTGAGAACAACTCACTTTTGGAGAGTTTTCAATTGGTTTAAATTTAAGGATTCCTAGTATGGAAACCAAGTAAGGTTTCCAAGAGTGTACAAAAACTCAATGTGTAATCTATTCTGTGTATTTCAGGGTATATGAAGCTGAAGAGAGCACAGTACCTGATCTGAAGAATAGAGGAGTGGCTGGAGCTCTGGTTTAGTCAGGCCTGAGTTGGCCCGAGACAGTCGTGAGCAGGTTCAGACCAAGATGGTGGTGCAGGCGGTTCATCTTGAGTCAGATGCTTTCCTAGTTTATCTCAACTATGCTCTGAGCACAGAGAAGGAGGAGGTAATGGTACTGTTAATGGGAGAGATGAATGATGACACAAAGAATGACTCTAATTCTACATGTGGCAGAACTAAAATACACACCATTGCTGAAAAGGTGGACATTATGCATATTAATTCGGTCATCATCTTGAAACGATCTGATAAGAGGAAGGATCGAGTTGAAATTTCTCCAGAGCAGCTATCTGCAGACTCAACAGAGGCAGAGAGGGTGGCTGAACTGACAGAGTCGTCCCTTGAGAATAGTGGGCTGGTATCATTCCCTTCCTCATATAAGTGTTTTTCCTTCAAATGTTGATATTCACACACAAGCCATGTACCAGATGATGGGTCAACACTTTGTAGGACTTATTTTCTCCTGTCTCTTAGAAGATAAAAGCATGAAAACTGGCAAGATACTCTACACTCCCTTTAAATCTATTCCGGCTCAAAAGAACTCAGAGTATGTGCAAGTGGAAATCCCAATCCATATTGTACCTCATGAAACCATTGGTAAACTGTGCCTTGAGACAGCAGTTGATCTGCTCAAGATCCTGTGCCAAGAGAAGCAGGATGCATATAGAAGGATTCACAATCTTACGCCTCTGGAGTCAGTAACCAGGATCCATAATGGCTCAGTGTTCACCAAGAATCTGTTCAGTGAGATGTGAGCAGTCAGTGGGCCTCTCCTGCAGTGGTTGGAGGACAGACTGGAGCAAAACCAACAGCATTTACTGCAGTTGCAACAAGAAAAGGAAGAGCTTATGCCAGAATTTTCTTCTCTAGAATAAACTGCTCTACAACAAAGTGGGAGAGAAAATGGGGGAATGGAAAGGATCCATGTATAAAATTAAGTAAGCTCCCTCAGTTTTGAAGAAAAAGTTGTAAGTACTCACCTTACCTGATTTCAAGACTTACTGGAGCAATCAAAATGGCATAGTATATAACCACCTGGTTTTTGACAGAGGGACAAAAGCAATTCAACGGAGGAAGTATAGTCTGTTCAACAAGTGATGCTGGAGTAACCAGATACACAAAGGCAAGAAAACAAACTTTGACTTAAAATACACACCTTATATAAACATTTAACTCAAAATGTGTCACAGACTTAGATGTAAGATGTAAAACTATAAAATAATTAGAAAAAGCACTATCCTGGTAAGGTCTGGCTGGGTGGATTAAGTGCTGGGCTGTGAACCAAAAAGCTGCCAGTTTGATTTCCAGTCAGGGCACATGCCTGGGTTGCCAGCCAGGATCCCCAGTTATGGCATGCAAGAGGCAGCTTATCAATGTATAGTTCACACATAGATGTTTCTTTACCTCTCCATTCTATCCTGAAATAAATAAATAGATAGATAGATAGATAGATAGATAGATAAAGAATTAATACATAAGAGCTTTAATAAAAAGTTACAAAAATCTTAGAAATAAAATCATAGAAAAAGTTTTATTGTCCTGGGCTAGGCAACAGGTTATCAGCCCTCACCCCAAGGCCCAGTCCAAAAACGAAAAGGTGACATATTGGCCCTACCAAAAATTTTAGAGGAATAAATTAGTGAGAGAATCATTTGCAAACAATATGTCTGAACAATGTAGAATATGACCCAGGAAAACCAACAGTACAATTAGAAAGTGGGCAAAGTACCTAAATAAATATGTCACTTAAAGAGTTACAAGTAAGCACAAGAAGAGGTGTAAGTTAAATACACCCATGCTATATGATCTGAAAGTTTAACTCCTAGACGTTTATCAAAGGGAAGTGAAAACCTGTGTGGGCAAGAAAACTGGTACATGCATTAGGGAAGATGTTCAGAGGACTTCTAGTGGAAAGAAATTATCTCAGTCAGAAAGTGGAAGCCTTGAAAGAGCTGGGCCCTGTGAAAGCAGCAGATGTAGATTTAGCAACAACTGGGATTAGGCCTGTACTACTGTTGATTCTCAGATAGACCTGAAGCCCTCCTCCAGAGGGGCTCAAGGAATCTGCCTGCAGAATGAGACCAAGGGAGGAAATGAAAAAAAATGCAGTTCCATAGATCCTTTCCACACGATCTGTCTGGGTATTGATTCAGTTGATGTAGTGACGAGTGCTTCATGTATTGAGACATGCTTTGTATATAAGTTTCCCATAGCATTTAGAAGAGGTTTTCTGATGAAAGGTTTCTACTTCTGCATTTCCTTAGAACTATTGAACTGCGTGGCACACGGAAGTGCTTAGCCGTCTTGGGATGTTTGATGTATACATTTGTACAGTTGTATTTCCTATCTGCCTTCTCTTCCCCTTCAAAACATCTACTTGCTGCCTTATGGTTTTAGTATTATCGCTTAGTGTGCTCATTGCCTTATGTCTGGGTCTTGCACCTAATTAAAATTAAACTTAGAGTTGTTCTAACGGTGCCCCTTATGTGAAAGCTAAAACTAACTCAAACTCTCTAGTCCAGAAACAAAAGAACAAACCGTACGAAAATGATTAGTTTAGTTTATTGGATCATTTTAATGCCATCTAACATTAAGACAGGTATGGGATATGAAACAAGCATAGTATGTTGGATTCATACTGGCTTTTTGATAATATGTTTAACACTTGACAAATTGAGATTACTGACAAGTCTCAAAGTAGGGGCAGCTTATAAAGATGCCATTTGTGAAGAAACTGGGGTTTGCCAGCAGGTCAGTGGACAAGTAGGCTGAATATTCACGTGTCTCAAAACATCTTACTGCTTTAGGTTGTGTTAGATAGACATCTAAGAAAAAAAATCAGTAACGGGGCTCTGCATGTATATTGGGCAAATTTCCTAACATGGTGATTTCATTCCTTAACTTCTTTCAATGCCTAAAAGCTACATTTTTTATTCAGTGTTCCTCTCACATTTAAACAATCTAAAATTGGTTAAAGATGCAAAATTATCTACTAGGGAAAAGAGCCAAGAATCTAAGTAAAGTATAAACTTCCATGATAATCAACAGTCCAGACAGAAGAGGAAGTGTACGTGAAATCTGACTAAATACTTTGCCAACATTAGCAGAATCAAAACATCCCACCCCCACAACAATCTTTTATGGCTGCATCCCTTAGCTAGCAAATGAAATTTGGGGCCCAACTCTGTGTAGAAATGAGGATACATATGAGAGATACAATTCAATTTGGAATTAATCCTAGTTATCAGATAGTACTAGGACCCAGCTGCTGCTAAGGGAGTGTAACATTTTACAAAGATAGTTCCATGGCACATCACACTTGTTTGTCATTTGTTTTGTGTGGAAGGTAAATCTTGGATTGAGTGCAATGTGGTTGACAAAACTTGGTCTATTCTTTTGATTGTACTGGATGTATTAGAAAATATTGTGTGAAATAAGACATTGAAGGAATCTAGCCTCTTTGAGGAGCTTTTGCTTTCTCCTTACCAGTTGGAGAAAGGCGGGGTTGGGTGGGGACCTGGTGAAAAGCATTCCCTTCGAAATGACCTGGAGCATGCCCAGTATCCACTGTATTCTTAAGTGGAGTTGGCAAACCAGGATTGCAACTGGCTAGCGCTGCCTTTATGAGGGTACTTGAACAAGTGTCAAATATTTGATATATGACCCTTTGGCAACTCTTGTTTGAAAATACCTTAGCTAGCCCAGGAAAGGCTTACATGATTCAACTGATTAAATTCTGAGTGTTTGTGCCATTTTGTGGGGATCTCTGGAGTTGTAAAATTTATGGTGGTAGTGGGTTCCAATGTAGGGAAATCAACATGGGTGTGAAAAAGCAGACCATTTCATATTCAGAGGTACAGAAATACATTACTTGATTCATGGGAATTTTTTTTTTAGTTATTAGTGACTAAAGACATATAGTCACTACCATAAGAGATAGTCACTGTCTTGTTACACCTGTCATCACGGTTCATTACCTTAGGGCTCATTTTCAGATATAACTAACTTTTTCAGACTGTAAATGAAAATAACCAAAAAAAAAAAAAAAAAGCAAACAAAGAAACCCACACAAGNAAAAAAAAAAAAAAAAACAGAGCAAACAAAGAAACCCAAAGAAGGATGCAGTACTATCTACACTGCCTCATTTTTAGAGCTCACACATCCTTCATAGACGTAACTAAATTGATGAGGCAGCCTTACTTCATTTTTAAAAGACATTTTGTACAGATTTTTCACTAGTTTTAATTTTATTTTATCTTCTCTGTTAAGGTTTAGTAACTGTGTAAAGATTGACTTAATTGCTTCTGTTTATTCTTTACATTTAATGACTTTAATTTTATAACCCTCCATTTCAAACACAATTTTTGTAAACATCTGACTGTTCCAGTTTTAAAACCTAGTTAATTATGGCACAATTTGGATAATCAGTGGGTAGAGGACATACCCTCAGTTTGTGTGGCAAGAGTCACTTAGCCCGGATTCTCAGCATATAGAAAACTAAAAGAAATAGTGGGTTTTTTTGTTGTTGTTTTTGTTGTTCCAACATTATAAAAATTGTAAGAATTATAGCCACAAACTCCTTATTTTTGATATTTGAAATCTCTTCTTAAAGTGTTAGCATGTTGCTAGAAACATTTGCACACAGAAACAGTAATATACATGCTGTAAATTGTATGACTTTTACATTTTATGTTCGAATGTACTTCTACCTAATTAATTGTACTGACATTGGTCAATAAAGTTCTGTAGTCTTGAGGTGTGCAGTTCTTGTAAAATATCATCTGTGTATCATGTTGTCTCCTCTCCACACCAAGTCAGGTCTCCTTCCATCACCATTTACCCCCCTTTAACCTCTTTTACTTCCACACCCCACGTGTCCTATAGCAGTTACCTTACTCTTGTCTCTGTCTGTTACTGGGGGTTTTATTTTTTCGCTTTTGCTTAAGATCCTTCACCTGTTTGTCCCAGCCCCGGAATACCATCCCCTCTGATGGCTATCAGTCTGTTCTCTATATCCAAGCATCTGGTTCTCTTTTGTCTTTTTTTTTTAAATTACAGTCCACATATGACTGAGATAATATGATGTTTCTCTTGGTTATTTCATTTAGATTAACGCTGCCCAGGTCCATTCATACTGTTGTGAATGGTAAGCAAAATTCTATGTTGTAGCTGAACAGCCTGGGAGAAGGCTGATGATTTGTTTGAGTGTTCAGTTTAGACACAGTTGAAAAGAAGTCAAGAGTAATGTAATGGTTCCACATAAAGGTGAAGTTATGTGTTGTTTGTCTTTTACTGCCTGGATAGTTTCACTCAGAATAATGCTGTCCAGTTCCAACCATGCAGTCACAAAGGATCCCTTCCTTCTATCTGCTGTTCCATAGTCCATCATATAAATGTACCACAGTTTGGGGATCCACTACTTCACTGATGGGTACTTAGGCTGTTTCCAGCACACACACACACACACACACACACACACACACACACACACACACTCACACTCACACACACAAAGCAAGCAAAATATACGAACAAATACACATCATCTCTCCCTTTTCATGGGTGGCACACCTAGCTGATCTTCTGAGGACCTGAGCAAACAGCCAACAGTATCCCAGCCTATACGAAGACTGAAGACCAAAATGTAGAGGGCATTGAAAACTCAGGGGTAAAGGAAAGGTCTCTAGGACAATAAGATCCCTGGGACCAGCTTGGAAACCAGGTGCAGCCCCAGACCCTGTGCCCACTGGTTCTGCCACAAGTTCCATGGGAGAAGGGCCGGGTCAGGGGCTCCCACCCCTGCCAAATAAGGTTTGTGCAGCATGGGGCCCTCCCACCTTCCATCCTAAGTAACCCCTCAGGGCCCTGGTTACTTGACTTTACAGGGCAGGAATGAGGATTAAGACACAAGCACCCAGGGTCAGTGTGTACCCTCTGAGGCTGTGGACATCAGCAGGGAAGATTTGGGCCTTGAGGGAACCTGACCAGAACAGTCCTGGGTCTGGTTGGAGAGCTGGGATCTGAGAGAGACCAGACACTTATTTGGAGAGGAAGGCTTGAGCAGGAGAGATTTTTCAAAAGCAAAAAGAGAGAAAAGTGGTACTCGGAGGCTGTTTAATAAATTTTCCTGCAGCAGCTGCCCTGGCCTCCTGGATCCCTACTCCAGTCAGCTGCATGGTGTCCTTGCAGTGGCACAGAAGGTCCAGAGACAACACCGAAAGCCCTGGGGAGGTTGAGAACACGCACTTGTGGAACTGATGGCTGCCCCTCCTGCCCCAGTAACCTTGGCCAAGTGTTCATGCCCACAGGAATATCATTTGATTGGAGCGTTTAACCATTTTATACTGAAGGTTATTCTTCATAGGTTCTTACTCACCTCCATTTACTACCATCCTACCTTTGCTCCTTTCTCTCTCACTGAGTATGTGTCTTAAAGGGGTCCTTTTAGCGTATCTTGCACTGCTGTTTTTTGGTAGGTGTATTCTTTTAGCCTTCTTTTGTCTGGGAAGCTCCTTATTTGGCCTTCCATTTTCACTGGCAGCCTTGCTGGATACAGTCGTCTCAGTGCAGGCTTTCATTTTACATTACTCAGACTATCCCTTGCCATTACCTTCTGACCTGTAGTGTTTCTGCTGAGAAGTCAGCTGGTAGACTTGACGGGGTTGCCTTGTATGTTACTTCCTGTCCCCCCTTGCTGTCTAAGATCCTCTCTTTGTCTTTATATTTTGCCATTATACTGATGATATGTCTCACAGTGTGCCTTTTTGCATTCCTCCTGATTGGGACCCTCTCTGCTTCCTGGACCTGTGTGGCTTTTTCTCTCATGAAATTAGAAAATTTTCCTCATTATTTTTAAAACAGGTTTTCTCTCCCTTGTTATCCATCTCCCCCTTATGTTATCCCTCTTTTACAGAGGGATTATTCAGTTTCACATTTTTCTTGCATTTCCTTTGCTCCTCCTAATTCCTTTTTAGCCTTTTTTTTCCTTGCTCTTTTTCAGAGCTTTTTTTCCCTATATTGTCCTCCAGCTCCTTGATTCAGTCCTCTGCTTCTTTCAGCCTGCTTTTTATGACTTCGTCTGTGTTCTTTAATTCAGAAATTGTATTCTTCATTTCTTCTTGGCCCTTGTTGATTGGCCCTCTATGTCCTTTTCTTTGCTGATATAGTTTGCAATGAAGTTACTCCGAACTTGCCTCTAGGTTTTGTCATTCATGCTGAGTTCATTCAGTTCCTTGTAACTTTTGTTTTGAAGTCAATATCTGGTAGTTGCCTTGCTTCCACTTTATTTAGAGTTCCTTCTGAGGATTCTTCCTTTCCTTTTGATTTGGGGCTGTGCCTCCCTTTCTCATTGTTAGTGGGACTCCTCTCTTTTGGCTTCTGTTTCTTGAATTGATCTGCTTTGACTTTCTGACTTGGTGGTGTGAACTTCTGAGTTGGGAGGCCTTTGAGATTCACCTTGATTACCTGAACTGGGTGTTCTTGGGATGACTTTTATGCCTTTTCTGTTGAATTTCTACATGCAGTTGGGTTTTTTATGCCTATTGGTCATTCTTTCATGGGTCCTTCCCTGTCACTGCTTGACTGAGAGCCATTATGACAACACATCTTGTGTGCTGTTGTGCAGGTGCTGCCTGAAAAAAACCACAAGGTTCAAGAAACAAACCCACACCTGCAAATATAACTCCCCCCACAATCTCACTATCAATAGCCAATGAAACAATATTAACAAGGCTGTACCAAGATTAGGATGACTATAAAAAAATTGTGGATATGAAATGACCTACTGAAAGAGAAATGACTGCAAGAAGGAAGAGTGAGGAGCACTAATAAGAGTTCAGAGTTGGAGCAATGGAAGGAGGGTAGGTAAAGTTTACCTCTGGCATAAAAAAGAGAATGAAGAATGTGAAATGCAGTATGAGAAGTGGCATGTATAATATTAGGTTTAAAAAGAAATTAAAATACTGTCAAATAAAATAAATTGAGAGATGGAGAAAGGAAGGGAGATATTAAATAAATAATAAAAAGATAGTAGCCAAATTGGAGAGAAAGGTCTACTGGAGTGCTATGAACAACACAGAGACTAAAATTAACGTAGGTTAATTAATGTATGGGAATAAGAGGAACCAAGAGCCAAAGAAAAGTCTAAGGGATATTTAGAGGACAGGAAATCAATGTAATGATAGTGAGAGAGGGAATACAGAGAGTGAGGAAGAAAAAACAGACTAAATGAGGGAAAAATTAAAACTAGGGATGTAAAAGAAAAGAAAAATGAGGAATGAGAAAAATAAGGGCAGAATAAAAGAGAAAGAGAAGAAAGGCACAAAAGAAAAAGAAAAAAGCAGAATTAAAATCTGAGTCAAAAAGAAATGAGCAGGCCCTGGCTGTTGTAGCTCAGTGGATTGAGCACAGGCCTGCTAACCAGAGGATCGCGGTTCGGTTCCAAGTCAGGGCATATGCCTGGGTTGCAGACCCATTCCCTGAAGTCCAACTCCCAGCAGGGGACGCACAAAAGGCCACCATACATTGATGTTCTTTCCCTCTCTCCTTTCCCCTCTAAAGATAAATAAATAAATTAAATATTGTAAAAGAAAGAAAAAAGAGAAATGAGCAGGAGTGGGGCCCAGTAAAATGTGTTATTTGAANTAAAATACTGTCAAATAAAATAAATTGAGAGAGAGAGGGAGAAAGGAAGGAAAATATTAAAGAAATAATAAAAGGATAATGGCCAGATTCGAGAGAAAGGTCTACTGGAGTACTACGAACAACACAGAGACTAAACTTAATGTAGGTCAATTAATGTATGGGATTAAGAGGAACCAGGAGACAAAGAAAAGTCTAAGGGATATTTAGAGGACTGGAAATCAATGTAATGATAGTGAGAGAGGGAATACAGAGAGTGAGGAAAAAAAACAGACTAAATGAGGGAAAAATTAAAACTAGGGATGTAAAAGAAAAGAAAAATGAGGAATGAGAAAAATAAGGGCAGAATAAAAGAGAAAGAGAAGAAAGGCACAAAAGAAAAAGAAAAAAGCAGAATTAAAATCTGAGTCAAAAAGAAATGAGCAGGCCCTGGCTGTTGTAGCTCAGTGGATTGAGCACAGGCCTGCTAACCAGAGGATCGCGGTTCGGTTCCAAGTCAGGGCATATGCCTGGGTTGCAGACCCATTCCCTGAAGTCCAACTCCCAGCAGGGGACGCACAAAAGGCCACCATACATTGATGTTCTTTCCCTCTCTCCTTTCCCCTCTAAAGATAAATAAATAAATTAAATATTGTAAAAGAAAGAAAAAAGAGAAATGAGCAGGAGTGGGGCCCAGTAAAATGTGTTATTTGAAATGCAGAATGAGTGAAGCTTGGAAGATTATCTTACAAATCTAATGCAGTATCTACCCTCCCCTCAACCAAGGATAAAATGTGTAACAGGTGTAGAGAGAATGTGGGTATTTGAGGAGGTGGACTTAAGGGTATGAAACCGCCCTTGAAAAGAGAACTCATTTTGAGTGTCTGGACAGGTGAGAAACAGTAAGAGTTTAGAATGGGACAAATTGTAGCTAGGGAGAAAACCATATTTGAAATGATAATCATGCAAGGATACAGGAAGGTAAAATGGGCTAAGAGAATGGAGGAGCAAAATGTGTGAATTAAAATGTCCTATCATATAAAATCCAGTGACTTCTTATACACAAACTGGCTAGACAAGAAATGAATGTTATAAAGTTATGCAGAAAAAAAATGTTGCAAATCATCAAGGAGACCACAGTGTCTTTTGTCTTGGTAGCCTTTTGTATTTATCCCTGCTTATTCTTTCTGGATCTGCCTCTGGTGATGTGAGATCTTGGCCCAATCTGACCAGTCCCATCAGACGTAGGCAGCCTGCTCCATGCTTCCAGTGATATACTGTCACTGGCTGTCTCCTCCAGTTGTTCCTCTGCTTAATCTGAACTCAGCAGTCGTGTTGAAGTACCGTAGGGTAAGGTGAAATCCCTCTCAGTATGCAGGCTATTGTTTCCCTTCAGCCCCTGGTCAGCCTGAGCACCACAATTCCTGCATATGGGTGTTTGCTGAGCACTGGAACCTAATGACTACTTTCTAAGTTCTCTCTCCAAAGTCTATGTCCCCAGTCTTTCATCAACTCTCTTGAGTCCACTCTGCCCAAACATTGTCAGTGATCCTCTGACTCTGGTAACACTATTGGCTGTTCATCTGGTGTCTAGAGCTCAGTAGTCAAGCTTAGTCACCAAATAGCCAGATCAGAGAGCCTTCTAGGGTTAGGGCTATTGTTTTCCCTCAGGCTAGTGCAGCTAGAAGAGGAGTGATCTGCCTGAAAATAAAGGCTGCTTCCTCTCTTGGGGATGAGTCAGAGGTGGGATCCCAGTGGCTACTCTCTCATTTTTCTTATTCCAGTCTTCTGACCCCTGTCCCTCCACAGGCATCCACAGCCCACTATGTCCCTACCTTTGCTGTAGCCCCAGTGAAGTTGGCCTTTAAATGGCCCATGGGTCTCCATCCATCTGTTTCTGACAGAGAAGAACCCTACCAATTTTCACCGCTGGTTGCTATTTTTGTTCTTTTTGGGCCCTGATGTTCTAGGGTGAGAATCCAACCTAGGTTTTAAACCCCAACTTTCGCCAGGGAATCTAACAAGCCACTTATATGTTCTCCTGACCCTACCGCCAGGGAGCACTCAGACAGCGCTCTGAACTCTGTACCCAACTCCTTATCAGAAAGGTTTTGCCAAAACTACTAGTGTGTATCCAACATCATTGCCTCTCTCTTGCTCTTGCTCAGATTTTTGTTCCAGGTGGTATCTACAGAATCGAGTTGTAATTCCATATTTGTTCTTGGAGGACATCAGTGTGATTTCCATTCACTCCTGTGCCATCTTACTTCTCAGTATATATTTTTGAAGATCCAGCTCCAGATATCTGCAGATCAGTGAGGTCAACACTCTTGAAGACTTTCTTCAATGGTGGAGGTTGTTTGCCACATCAGTGCAGCCTCTCAGGGCTGGTTGACATGGTGGTATTCACTACAGGTGCCATATGAGCCGTGCAGCAAGGATCACTTAAGTGTGTACGAGTGCCTGAATAACTCTGCTAGGGCTGCCATAACATAGGACCCCAGTGGATGGTGTACAAAGCAGTCACTTAGTTTTTCACAAATGCAAAGGAGAGGAGTTAGTAGTGAGGGTGTCAGCAGAACTGGTTCCTTTTGAGGGGGTTCTTTCATGCTCCTACATGGCTGTCTTCTCACTCTTTGTCACATAGAATCCCGTCTGAGTTTCCAGGTGTCATCCCATCATCTTTTAAGGTCCCTGGTCATATTTCATATCACAAGGCTCATATCACTAAATTTACCTTAACCTTAATAATTTTGTTTATGATATACTCTTACAGGCACATTTTGAAGTTCTAAGTTTTCTGAAGTCCTGGAATTTGAATTACAAATTTAAGACCACAATGTTTACCTGTACTATCCTCAGTTGGGAGGATATGCACAAGTAACATTTTATCAGCCGCTGCCAGATTCCAAACTGCAAATCCGTAGTACAGTTTCAAGCCAACTTTTGTGGTGATGGTTTCTGCCGTGTACCCAGCCAGGCCCAAGTGTCTCTCATGTGTTTGTGTTTAGACCAATGCAGGGAAAATAAGGACAATTATCATTGAACAACAGCATATAAAATAATATACATACAATGAATATATAGATATAGATATAGATATAGATATAAATATAGATATAGATATAGATATAGATATAGATATATAAAGTTTAGCAAACAGATTTCAATGTGTCCAACACAATCCCAGTGTTCCTTGATTTTTATTTATCCCAGGTTTCTTTGACTCACCTGTCAGCTTTTTCCATCAGCATGGATTGGATCTTTCTGAGTCATAGACTGATACTCATGCTTAGTGATGAGCTATGCCCAGGGAGGCATCACCAGGAATTTGCCCCTATGCAGTTTCTGCATCTCAAGAGTACCTGTTGTGTAAAAGAAAAGAAAATAAGGGTCATTTTGGAAGTCACCGCTTTCCATAGGCTGGGTCATCCCCTCGTATGCACACTTCCCATCTGGAGAGAGGCAGTGCTCCCCAAACCATTGCCACCCATGTGAAGAATAGACGCCCAAGTATCTAAGAGGAAATGCCACACATCCCCAGCTTTGAACAGTTGTCAGTTCTAACCTGTGTGACCTTCCGCAGTCATTTGAGATACCCAAACCTGTGTTATTTCTCTATAATTCCTATATCTCTATAATGAGGGTGCTCTTCGAGGTCTTCTGGGAACAAAGCTCTTCATACAGGCTATTTACATGGAAAATGTCTTATTCCTCATCTTAAATAAAATGTCTAGAAGATGAAAATGGTATCAACAGCCCCACCCTATAAACTTAGGTGGTACTTTTAAAACCTATTGATAAAATCCTATTCGGCATAGGCTCCTCTCACCTGTCTCCTGCACAAGTACTTGAGGGGCTTAAAGTTTTGGCTGAGATCCGAACCTCAGTACTCTTGATGTTTCTTGTTGATACTGATGGGATGTTTATACTGATCTCACCCAAGGTGCAGCTGCATTCATTCTTAACTTACATGATTCCTTCAAATGGCAGGCTGTCATGGGACAAATGCTGACGAACGTGGCAGATGTCATGGCTCTTGAGTACCTCAGTGGAAACCTCTCCCACTTCACCATGTTCAATTCCAGACACCCAGCTCTTTCCAAATTCCCAATGTTCTTGGATGATCTGTTTTCTCGGAAAGCACGTGTTCCCTTTTGAAAACAGCCCAGATTCTGCCCACTTGTAGCAGAATTGTGTGGAAATGTCACCATATCACCGTAAGGCTCAGTTTCTCTCTTTGAAATGTGGATTGACTGAGGAAATGCCTCCGAATATTGTCACAAGGACTACAGTAGGGACAATCCAGGCAAGACTTAGTTGTCTCCTGGCTCTGCAGTTTGGGCTTCTGGACATGCCACAGCATTTCATGGCAATTAATTTTTTGTGTGCCCACCATGGAAAGTCACTTGACTCACCCACCATCCCAGTGGTATTCCTGAGCTTGGGTATGAAAAGGAAAATGATGTGTCAAGAAGATGGGGAAGAACTTCAATAAATTTGGTGCTGTCTTTGGCATGTCCATATTTGAATTTTCTAGGGATAGTCATGCCCCCAGGATCACTCAGATATCTGGGATGGTTCTGGTCAGACTTCCTTTATTCTACAGTATGTTTACATAGAATATACACCTGGTACAAGTAGGCCCTACTAGAAACACTAAGCATAACTCAGTGAATGAAACAGACACAAGCTCAGGGCCTCAGTTATACTCAATGAATCAGTCAATCACAAGAGATAGCATTTTCAGGTCCTCTCCTCTACCCATTACATTGGAGACAATCAAGGAGTTGTCCTGGGCAGCTGTAGGCCAATCTGCTTACAATGACAATGGACAGTCACCAAGGGATCAAATAAATAGGTGGGTGGTATCTGTGTCCAGAAGGAAGACACCCTGTGTCCTGCACACACTGAGCGTGAAAGATAGGTTCGGGAACAGTGAGATCTGATAGATGTAATATCTGAGGGCAGCCTGATCCCTGTTGGCTTGTAGCCCAACAGAACAGAGTAGGGAGAAGTGTGGCTAGGGCCCCTAGCCTCACAGAATTTGACAAATGCTGGGCTGAATTTTGCCCCAGGGTTCCTAACCCAACAGAGTCTGCTCTGCTCATTTGGCCCCTCTCCACAGTCAACTCTCCTCACCACCATCCTCAGGCTCCAAGATTAAATGTGGTCAGAGCCCTCTCCCTAATCTATCTCCAACTCAATCTATATGAGCAGGTGCATGAATGGTTGGGGTATTAATTGCATAGACCTTGAGAAGAAATGTCATTGGAAAGGAAAGACTCACGGGGTCTCAATACTAAGCCCACTGCATTGCCATGCCCCTCCTCCTGTGACAGCCACAGGGTCAGGGTTGGCACTGGGGTGTTCACCGGTTAGACGTGGGCATGCACAGACGCCCAGTGCCAAGAAGTGTTGCCCTGAGAGGACAGCATAGAAGGAGAATTCCAGACTCTGACTCTGCTGCTCAACTGCCTCTCCCCAGGACAAGTGCTTCTCCTGGGAGATCCTGGATGGGCCAGGTTCAGGAGTTTGGCCAGCCCCTACATTTGTCCTGCTTCCATCTGAAGCAGGCCTTGGTGCAGTTCAACATTGCTATTTCAATGCAGCTCTGCAAGGCCCAACTACTTTGGTTCAATCTGGAATATCCAGAGCCCCAGGTTGCAACACCAGAAGGTGAGGAAACTGCAGTCTAGAACGATGACCTGGGATGGGGAGGTTCATTGGCCAGAGTTCCCTTAAAGCCAGTGACTCCATTCCTGTCTCAAGAAAATCCAGATCAAATCACGTATGTGTGTGTGAATGTTCATTTTACTCATGCTCTTTTAGATCCACTTCCAGAGTTCGAGAGCAATGCCCATGGTAGCACCTGGTCCAGGTAGTTGACTCACCCTGGCCTGGCCTGGCCTGATGCAGTAGCTGAAACCAGGATGGAGGTTTCTGTTGTGCTTTATTTTCTTTGTGCTCTTAGGAATTCTAAGCTTTTTTTCCTAAATAAGTCAGAGCATCATAACCAACAATAGATTTATAACAGCCTAAATGATAAATTTCAACAATACCAGATGGTTTATATAAAATTCTAATTCATGAAATAAAATATCGTAAGAGAAATACCCAATAATGCTATTCCTTAGACAGGAGTGTGGACAATATACATTGATATACATAACACAATGTTTTATATACATATACAGGTGATTGTAAACAATTTTCACTTTAACACATAATTTTTAAATAGCACTCCTTAAACAGATTTAAAGCTTATACTTCAACAAATATAAAATGATATAATCATGAAGTCAAATTAGAGATGTATTTACCAATATGTTACCAGTTGTAACTCTAGAAAATGGAACTGATAAAAATGACTGCTCCTTCTCTTTTTGGTAAGTAATTCTTTTGGGATTTGTATAAGGATGATGTATTATAATAACTGAGTTTCATAGTAAATATTTTATATGTTACACTGAAGTGTCTTTACATTCAATAATGTGACCATATGTATAGTATTTTTCTAAATATTCCCAGCATTGTTTAATAGCTTCAAACGGTCACATTACATGCAAAATTACTTAATGGACTACATTTTACTTCACTCAACATTTAGTTGAAGTTTTTTATTGGAGCACCGATAACTGCTCTAATTAGCTCTTACTAATATTTAAAATCACTGAGGTTAGAGGCTGCATTTCATTGGTTGTACCTTTAATTATTCAAAAGAACTCGCTCCACCGAAATTGCATTCTTCTCTTTTGAGCCTAGAATTTGACATAACTGTCCAACTCAGCTTAGGAATAGGCAATGGTTGTTTAATGGAACTGGCCTGGGAATGGAGCAGTTATGCCTGAGGCCAGACTTTAGTGTGTGGGTTCTCACCATCTTACACAAATGTCTTCTGGACAACACCCAGGTGATTTTGAGAGTACGTTCACTAAAGTGGAGAAGAGTAAAAGGAAGGAAGCACTTAGAGTAGAGGAAGCAACAGGAGAGAGCATATGTCATGGTCGGCTTTGGGTCTCTAGGAACTTTATTATATAAAAGTGAGCCAAGGCAGGGCTGCCTTTAGCTAAGTAGCAAGTCACAGACAGGATCGCAGGTAAGCCCAGGATCAGCTGCCTTTGTCAGATGCTGCCCTGATTGCAAGTCTCATGGCAGTATAGGAGGAAATAAAGTGTTCAGTCATTCGAAGAGGCATGACAGTGGTCTAGAGGGAGCCAACACAAGCTCTTGCTCTTGCGGGTTTTGGTTACTCTTCTGCTGGTGAAACTTTTGCAGGAGGGTTTCCGTAAAATCATGCTTCCAGGTATATTTTTCTCAGGCTGATGTATCAAAATGCGCTTGTAGTGGAATTTGGGATTATTCTTTAGGCTGTCGCATTGTTTTACTGTATCCTGGGTCTGTGCAGTTTTCATCAGGTGTTTGTTCACTGTTCCCCTGACTTTATCTGTCCTTAGCTTTAGAGGGTATGAAGGGCATAAATTGGGTCTTTCTTCTCTCTCTCTCCCTGCCCAGGATAATTTAAGCTATGTGTTTTCTGCATAGAGAGGGGAGGTGTAAGCCGTTCACCCTCAAACTTCCTTGGTCAGGGATGATGTCTTATGATACACTAGCTGTCTGTAAATTTTTCAAGTTGTGTGGCCTTGTTTAATTTTCTAGTCTCAGTTTACCCCATTCCACTTGCCCAGAAATTCTTCTAGTTTCTCACTCTCCTGTCTCAGTTCCACTTAACATATTTCTACTGAAGCAACATATTCACTCCTATGTGAATGAATAGTGTAGGGTCATAGTTCAGTGGCACAACTGGAGCAATCTACAATTAAACTGAAGTCCACCCTATCAAACATTAAAAGGTAATAAATAATATGGGAATGCAATCTGTGGGCAAGTATTTGAAAGCAAATTGTGCTGTGTAAAATGAAGTCCCACCCCATAAAAGCAAAAAGTTATGGCTGACACACAAAGGCAGTCATCCTCACATCTCTGCTCTTGCTCTGAGAGGAGACCTCCTTTCTCCCAATGGATTCTTATCAGCTTTGAAGGAAAACCAGCACACTTGTCTATAAACCAGACCAACACTATCTAGGTACCAAAAACAAAAACCTAATTATCTCCACTAACTTAATGATAAATATGTTACTTAATTCAAACTAATAAAAATAATTTACAAAATCGTATGTGGCTAATAGTGATCATATTGGACAGAGTATTTCCAGACACGAGCCACTAGATTTGAAATCCTCATCCCTGAATTTCAGGATACCTCTCCTCTACTAATTCCATTGAGAAGAAATTGCAGGGCCATCAGTATCAACTGAAAGATCCTGGCCAGACACTTTCTACCTACAATTCCCAGATCTCCACCTTGTGAGCAGAGAAGCCTCTTTCAGTAGCATTTTAGTATGAAATGACATTTCGATACTAAATTTCCTCTGTCCCCTGACAGCTAAGACAGTTCAGGCCAATGGCTCATGAAACACAGTCTCCCAGTTCATTTCTGAGGTGATATATTCTTCTCTGATGAAGAGAACTGTAGTTCTCTTTTCTCTTTTCATTTTGTTTTTTTCTGATTTGCAGTATAATATTTTTATTTTTTTTATTTAATTCTTATTCAAGTACAGTTTTCTGTCTTATATTCTCAGCCCTGTCTCTCTACTGCTCACCACCACCTTCCTATTTCTGCCTTCCACCTTAGTTATTTTCCATGTGTCCTTTATATCTGTTTATGTGAGTCCTTCCCCTTTCCCCCTGTGATTCTCTTTCCTCTCCCCTCTGGTCCTTGTCAGCCTGTTCCATGTTTCAGTGTCTTTGGTCATATTTTGCTTGCTTGTTTGTTTTGTTGTTTAGATTCCTGTTAACGGTGATATCATATTTTATTTGTCTTTCATCCCCTGGTTTATTTCGTTTTACACTTTTTTTTGTCCTTTAATGCTGGTAGCTTTTGTCACCTTCTGGTTGCTGACAGTTGTCTTGTGACTGTGAAGGAACAGTGAAGAAAACAAAGCTTCCCTTAGTATCAATGAGAAACTGAAGTCTGTTCTAGAGTCATCTATATGTTGGTTTGTTTTTGTGAGAGAATACTGATGCCTATTGTTAAAGCCATGTTATAACAGTATCCCATTGCTTGTGATACTCAGCACTTGTACTAAATGAAATCCTTAAATTTGTGATGGTCGGCAAGGTTGTATCATTTCCTGGTATTTCAAGGAATGTGCAAATGAGGGAGCAGGGATGAGGACAGAGGAGACATGGGAGTTGCTTGAAAAAAGTTGAAACTTTCTTCCAACTATTCTGGTGGGAAACTGTGGGGCACAAGACATGATACAGCTCTGATCTGGGATGAAATGCTATGAAGCCAATGAGGATCTCAGAGTGTGACTAGACAAAAACACTGAAGGATGGATGAGTCAGGAAAAATAAGCCAGTCAGATCAAGAAGGGCCTGAAGGAACATGCTAATAGTTTTGCACTTGTTTTTTAAGTCCTTAAAAAGGTAAACTACGGGATCATATTTACATTTTCAAAAGATCGATCAGGCTTCAGGGAGGGTAGAGAATTATTTGAAATGAATCCAAATTAGAGGTTGAGAGATCAGAGAGATCGCATCTTGTCCAGAGGCCATGATGTCATCATGGCTTAGTACTCTCAGTGCTATCTTGATCAGGTGAAATTGCAGTCATTGTCCGGATGCAAGTGTTGATTACATATGATTGCAAGAGCTCTTCTTTGAACTTGCCAGGTTAATTTCAGCACTTAGAAGAATAGTCAAATATGTCATATATTTCCTCAGATGCCCCCTACTAGGACACTCTAGAAACAAACAAAAAAAGTTGTCATATATCAAGATACACTAAAGTGTTGACAGAAAGGGTGTGAAGTCAGCTTAGAGGCAGAAAAAGTAGATCAGCTGCACATAACAAGTACCATAAATGAACTCAGCCATATCTAGAAAATTGACGTATAATGCGAAGAGGAGAAAAGTATAGATCCATTAGGAGAGTGGGCACAATTAGTAAGGCATGGGGAGAAGAGGGGAATCAGATTCAAATCTCACAGCAATTATGAAAATCGGTGCCCTGTGGATCAAGAATTAAATGTGTAAAGCAAATATGTTACTGTTTTGGAAGAAACTATAGAATAATGTTCTAAAAATAATGTAAGAGTTACCTAAACCAAACCCCAAACAAATGGTACATTTTATCAATTCAAAATGTAAACTTCTCTTGTTGAAAGGACACTGTGAAGATGTGAAAGGAAGCTCTCTCTGGGATACAGAGCTATGGCAGATTTAGTATGTAGAATTTTTTTGTGCACATATCTTTTTTCTTTCTGCCAAATACTTAAATGCTCTCATTTTTTAATATTTATACCATAAAAAAGAGCTCCTTATATCTACATGATATATATCCTGTGTCTGTCACTGGTGCTTATGACTGATTTCCTCATCAACATATTTTCCTTGACCCTTTGGGTTTTCTGAAACTTTCATCAGACTAATCTCTTTGACACATTTAAATTATGCCATGTAAATATATTTCTGTTAAATCCAATTTTTTGGCTTTGCTATTGCACCGTTCACCACTTTTCCCACCTTCCCCTCTCCACTCCAAAACTCTCCACTTCTGAAGTCATTCCCCACACTGTTGTTTATGTGTGTGCATTCTTCATGCATGTTCTTTCACTAACCCTCACCTTTTTTTCAAACAATACCCTCCTGCCCCCTCCCGTCTTACTGCTGTCACTCCATTTCATGATTCTAGGCCTCTCGTCCTGTTTTGCTCATTATTTTATTGTGTTCATAAGACAGCTTGTGAAGTGAGGTCATCTGGTATTTCCCTTTCACTTACTGGCTTCTTTCACTTAGCATAATATTTTCCGTTTCCATCCATGCTGTTGCAAAAGGTAGGAACATTTTCTTTTGCTTCATCATACTCCATTGTATAAATGTCCCACAATTGTTTTCATCCCCTCATCACTGAAGTGCATAAGTGGCTGTAACCAAATCTTTGATACTGTAAGCAGCACTGCTATGAACATAGGGGTGCATAAATTTTTTTGATTAGATGTTTCCAAATAATTAGGGTAGATGCCCAAAACTCTGGGTCAAAAAGCAGTTGCAGCCTTAGGTCTTTTTCTGTTTGTTTGTTTGTTTGTTTGTTTGTTTGTTTGTTTGTTTTTAAGGGAAGACCGTGCAGTTCCTACATTGACTCACCATTCTACATTCCTACCGATAGTACACTAGGGTTTCCTTTTCTCCAGTCATCACCAGTTCTTCTTTGTTCACTAACTTATTGACATTTTGGTAGGTGTGAGTTGATATCTCATTGTGGCTTTAATTTGCGACTCTGATGGCTGGTGATGTTGGTAATTTTATCATGTCTCTGGGTCATCAGTTTTCTCCTCCCACAATGAAATATTGTAATATTTCCTTTCAAAGCAAGAAAATACTGCACTAGAAGGATCTCCCTTGCATTTCACCAGGAACCAATTGAGATGAGGAGAATGTGTCAGCAGAGATAAACCCTGATATGCTGAGGAAATTAAAAGCCTGTTGTGAAGGGCAATTGGATTTGTTAGCACTCTCAATCTGGTAGTCCATCCTGGCAAGTGGTTTCATGAGTCTTTATTCATGTTCTGAAATTACCAGAGATTGAGTAGCTCCTCTGGGTAGAGCAGGAGCCCAACAAAGTTTTGCACCACTTTTGTTATGGGAAAAATGCATTCCATTTCTTATTATTTAGTTATATTTTTAGCATTAGCTCATTCTTATCATCTAGGGCAGGCACTAGTTAAATAGTCACTCCAAGAGAGCAGTGAGTGTCCAAAGGCCAGTAAAGTCAAACAATTAGGCCCCCAAATTTGGCAAGTTCTGCAAAAACCAGGATTCTAGGAAATAATTTACTGGCAAGCATGGCACACTCTTGTGCCCTTGACTATCTTTTCCATACTAAGGCTTAGCAAAAAAAGGTCATGTGTGCTGCATGGTCTACAATGATGTGGACAGCTGGGTGAGAAATGAGGTGGTAGAACTTTACAGGAGACCAATCTTCAGCAGTTAATCAAATACCCAGGTCCCTGCTAGTGACTGAGACCCCCTTCAGTAAGTTCCCATTTGTGGGTACAGTACCTGGAGATGGGTACCAATGGGAGACCTGGGCACCCCTATCAGACAAGAAAGGCACCATGAGGGTGAACCACAGAAAATGGCTTCCTCTGCCCTTTGCTCAAGAGTGGGATCTCCTCAGCCCACACTGAGTGTACCAATGCTGCCCACACTGGGAAAGGGCGGCTTCCTCGGCTGCAGTGTTCTCCCCTCAGTTGCTGCCCTACTAGCCTCCAGGTTCTGGGGCCGAGAGAGAGGGAGCTGCATGGGCCACTGTTTGACGTGGCACACCCTACCTCTCAGATGCCCCTTACAAACTCCACCACACTTTCTGCCAACCTCTCACAGACCAGGATTCTGCCCCAAAGCTGAAATATGTTCTTACTTCTAACCAGCACTTACAAACCTCTAACAAGTGCACAAGCCTATCTCTACATGCATGGCACCTTGTAACTTTTTTCCCATAGAATACAGACTCAAAAACATATTATGAATGAATAAATGATCAGAAATATGATTTGTGCAACGCAATATTCAGTAAAGGGTCTGTTGCAGGGTAATGGATTTACACCCTGTTTGTAACTTCACTTATGGAACTTACTGGATTCCTTTTCTGTTATGTAATTTTTCAAATGCTTACATATTGAATGCATTTGCATTTTATTTTATTTTTTTAATTTGCAAGCAAATTTCTGTGGGTGAAATTATATTTTTTTTTATTTTCCTCCAATTTTTTATTTAATTATTTTTTAAGTACAGTTTTCTTTCTGTCTATTACTCCCATCCCATTCCAGTCCCCATGCTCCCCCCTTCCTCCCATTTCCACCCTTCTCAGTTGTTGTCCATGTATCCTTTATACAGGTTCCTCTAAATCCCTCCCTTATTTCCCCTGAAATTCCCTCCCCTCTCCCCTCTGGTCACTGTCAGCCTGTTCTTTATTTCAGTGTCTTTGCTTATATTTTACTTGCTTGTTTGTTTTGTTGTTGAGCTTCCTGTTAAAGGTGAGATCATATGGTATTTGTCCTGCAACACCTGGCTTATATCACTCAGCATGATGCTTTCCAGTTCCATCCATGATGTTGCAAAAGGTACGAGCTCCTTCTTTCTTTCTGCTGCATAAAATTCCACTGTGTATATATACCACAGTTTTTTTGATCCATTCATTTACTGACAGGTACCTAGTTTGCTTCCAATTCTTGGCCATTGTAAATTGTGCTGCTATGAACATTGGGGTGCATAGGTTCTTTGTGGTTGGTGTTTTAGGGTTCTTAGGATACAATCCTAGCAGTGGAATTCCTGGGTCAAAAGGCAAGTCCAATTTTAGTTTTCTGAGAAAATTCCATACCGTTTTCCATAATGGTTGTACCAGTCTGCAATCCCACCTACAGTGGACCAGAGTGCCCTTTTCCCCACTCCCTCTCCAACATTTGTTCTTTATTGCTTTGTTTATGATAGCCATTCTCACCAGTGTAAAGCGGTATCTCATTGTAGTTTTAATTTGCATCTCTCTGATAGCTAGCGATATTGAGCATTTCTTCATGTGTCTCTGGATCCTCTGTATGCTCTCCTTGCAGAAGTGCCTGTTCAAGTCCTTTCCCCATTTTTAATTGGGTTAGTTGTCTTCTTAGAGTGAAGTCCTGTGAGTTCTTTGTATATTTTGTAGATTAAACCTTTGTCTGAGGTATCATTGGCAAATATAGTTTCCCATACAGTTGGTTGTCTTTTTATTTTAATGCTGTTTTCTTTAGCTGTGCAGAAGCTTTTTATTTTGATGAGATCCCATTTGTTTATTCTTTCCTTTATAGTCCTTGCTCTAGGGGACATATCAGTAAAAATATTGTTGCGTGAAATATTTGATATTTTCCTGCCAATATTCTCCTCTAGGACATTAATGGTGTCATGGCTTATATTGAAATCTTTATCCACCTTGAATTTATTTTGGTGTATGATGTAAGTTAGTGCTTGAGTTTCATTTTTTTGCATGTAGCTGTCCAGTTCTCCAAACACCTATTGTTGAAAAGGCTATCTTTAACCCATTTTATGTTACTGCCCCCTTTGTCGAATATTAATTGACTGTAGAGAGTTTGGTTTATATCTGGCTTCTCTATTCTGTTCCATTGGTCTCTGTGCCTTTTTTTTTTATGCCAGTACCACGCTGTTTTGATTACAGTGGCCTTGTAATACAATTTGATATCAGGTATTGTGATTCCTCCTACTTTGTTCTTCTTTCTTAACATTGCAGCTGCTATTCGGGGTCTTTTATGGTTCCATATAAATTTCTGAAGTGTTTATTCTATGTCTGTGAAATATGCCATTGGTACTTTAATAAGTATTGCATTGAATCTGTAAATTGCTTTTGTTAGTATGAACATTTTGATGATGTTATTTCTTCCAATCCATGAACACGGTAGACGTCTCCCTTTGTTTGTGTCTTCCTTGATTTTTCTTCAGTGTTGTGTAGTTTTCCGCATACAGGTCTTTAACCTCCTTGGTTAGATTTTCTCCCAGATATTTTGCTTTTGTTTTTGCTATATGGAATAGGATTTTTTTCTTGATTTCTGCTTCTGCTGATTCATTGTTAGTATAAAGAAATGCTTCTGATTTCTGGATATTGACTTTGTATCCCGCTGTTTTGCCAAATGCATTTATTAGTGTGAGCAGTTTTTTGGTAGAGTCTATAGGATTTTCCATATACACTATCCTGTCATCTGTAAGCAAAGCCAGTTTTGTTTCCTCCTTTCCAATTTGGATGCCTTTTATTTCCTTTTCTTGTCTGATTGCTGTGGCTAGAACTTCCAATGCTATATTAAATAGAAGTTGTGAAAGTGGACAACCTTGTCTTGTTCCTGATCTTAGTGAAAAAGCTTTCAGTTTTTGCCCATTGAGTATGATGTTGGCTGTAGGTCTTTCATATTTGGCCTTTATTATATTAAGGAATGCCCCCTCTATTTTCACTTTGCTGAGTACCTTTATCATAAATGGGTGTTGTACCTTATCAAAAACTTTTTCCCCATCTACTGATATGACCATGTGGTTTTTGTCTTTGCTTTTGTATATGTGGTGTATTACATTTACTGATTTACGAATATTGAACCGCTTGGGTGAATCCCACTTGGCGGTGGTGTATGATCTTTTTGATGTATTGTTGGATGTGATTTGCCAATATTTTGTTGAAGATTTTAGCATCTATGTTCAGCAGTGATATTGGCCTGTAATTTTCTTTCTTTGTTGTGTCTCTATCTGGTTTTCGAAGTAGGATAATGCACGCTTTAGAAAAAGAGTTTGGGACTTTCCCATCATTTTGGATTTTTTAGAATAGTCTGTGAAGAATAGGGGTTAGCTCTTCCTTAAATGTTTTGTAGAATTATCCTGTGAAACCATCCCGTCCCGGGCTTTTGTGTGATGGGAGTTTTTTGATTATTGCTTCAATTTCATTTGTTGTTTTTGGTCTGTTCAGGCTTTCTACTTCTTCTTCATTGAGTTTTGGAAGATTATATTTTTCTAGAAATGTGTCCATTTCACCTAGGTTTTCAAAATTCTTGGCATACAATTCTTCATAGTAATTCCTTACAATCCCTTCTATTTCTGTGGTATCAGTTGTAATCTCTCCTGTTTTATTTCTGATTGTGTTTATTTGAGTCCTCTCTGTTCCTTCGTTAATGAGCCTACTTAAAGGTTTGTCTATTTTGTTTATCTTTTCAAAAAAACAAGTCTTGGATTCATTGATCCTCAGAATTGTGCTTTTAGTCTCTATGCCATTTAATTCTGCTCTGATATTGGTTATTTCCTTCCTTGTACTTGCTCTGAGCTGTCTTTGTTGTTGTTCGAGTTCTTGCAGGAGTAGGGTTAGGTTGTTTGTTTGAAATGTTTCTATTTTCTTTAGGTAAGCCTGTATTGCTATGAACCTCCCTCTCAGAACTGCCTTGGCTGTGTCCCATAAGTTTGGGGTTGTTGTGAGTTCATTTTCATTTGTTCCTAGAAACTTTTTTAATTCTTCCCTAATTTGAATCTTTATCCATTTGTTGTTTAATAGTATTCCATTCAGTCTCCATGATTTTGGGTGTTTTGGGTTTTTTCCTTTGGGGTTGGTTTCAAATTTCAGTCCCTTGTGGTCAGAGAAAATGCTTGGTAAAATTTCCATTTTCTTGAATTTGCTGAGACTGGTTTTGTGTCCTTTCATGTGGTCTATCTTTGAAAATGTCCCATGTGCATTTGAAAAGAATGTGTATTTAGCTTCTTTGGGATGAAGGTCTCTCTCTCTCTCTCTCTCTGTCTCTCTCTGTCTCTCTGTCTCTCTCTCTGTATGTGTATATATATATACATATATCACTCAAGTCCATTTCATCTAGGTTGTTGTTTAGTGCAGCTATATCTTTGTTGATATTTTGTTTGAAAGATCTGTCCATTTTTGACAGTGGGGTGTTCAAATCTCCTACTATAATTGTGTTGCTGTCAATATCTTTCTTGAAGTCTTCTAGTATTTTTTTAATATATTTGAGTGGTCCTATGTTGGGTGCAGATATATTTATGATGTTAATGTGTTCTTGGTGGATTCTTCCCTTGAGTATTATGTAGTGACCTTCTGGGTCTCTCTTTATGGCCCCTTTTTGAAATCTATTTTGTCTGATATGAGAATTGCTACCCCGGCTTTTTTTTCTTGACCATTTGCTTGGAAAATTTTTTTTCTAGCCTTTCACTTTTATTCTTTGATAGTCTTTTGTCCTGAGGCGTGTCTCCTGTAGGCAGCATATGTGTGGGTCATGCTTTCTTATCCATTCAGCTATTCTATGTCTTTTGATTGGAGCATTTAATCCATTTACATTTAAGATTATTAGTGATAGGTACTTATTCATTTCCATTTTTGTATCACAGTTCCTCTCTGTCTCTCCCTCCTTTCCTTCCTTTCCTTAAAGCAGCCCTTTTAGTATTTCTTGTAGAGCTGGTTTGGTGGAGGCATATTCTTTTAGACTTCTTTTGCCGTGGAAGCTCTTTATTTGGCCTTCTCTCTTGATTGAGAGCCTTGCTGGGTAAAGTAGCCTTGGTTGTAGGCCTCTGGTTCTCATTACTTGAAATATTTCTTGCCATTCTCTTCTTGCTTGGAGTGTTTCCATGGAGAAGTGAGTAGCTAACCTCATTGGAGCTCCCTTGTATGTTACTTCCTTTTTCTCCCTTGCTGCCTCTAGGATTCTCTCTTTGTCTTTAAATTTTGCCATTTTAATGATGATGTGTCTTTAAGTGGGCCTCTTTGGGTTCCTCTTGAATGGAACTCTCTTTGATTCCTGGATTCGTGTAATTTTTCTCTCATCAAATTAGGAAAATGTCCCTTCATTACTCTTTGAAATAGTTTTTCTGTCCCTTTGTCTTCTTCTTCTCCTTCTGGTATTCCTATTATTCGGATATTATTACGTTTCCTATTACCTTGCATTGCTCTTAGTCCATCTTCATTCTTTTTGAGCCTCTTTTCCCTTTCTTCTCTTTCTGGGAGATTCTTTCTACTGTGTCCTCCAACTCACTAATCCGATCTTCTACCTCATCGATCATGCTTTTCATTCCTTCTACTGTGTTCTTCACTTTTGAAATTGTATTCTTCATTTCCTCTTGTCCTTTGATGATAATTTCTATTTCCTTTTTCATGTTGATATAGTTTGTGGAGAGCTCATTATAGCTCTCCTCTAGTTTCTGGTAGCTCATTGTGAGCTCTTTGAATTTACTGAGAAGTAGTGCTTTGAAATCAATATCTGATAAGCTGACTTGCCTCTCTTTCATCTGACATTATTCCTGAGACTTCCACCTTTTCTTTCATTTGGGCATTGTTTCTTTGTCTTCCCATTGCTTATGATACTCTTCTTGTTAGCTTCAGCTTCTTAAATTGATCTGTTCTGACTCCCTAGGTTTATGGGGTGATAGAATTCCTATGGTGTGATAGGAATTTTGTGGTAGAATTCCTGTGAAATTCAGTGGCGCAGTTTCCTGCAGGTATCTTGATGTTCTCTGCTTCCACCTACTCCTTTCTTTGTGTGTGTGTGTGATCAGCTGGAGGGGGAGGCAAAATGGTTTATGACAGCAGGAAAGTACTTTATGATATTTACAGTCACAGCTGGTAGAGAAAAGATAGAATATCTTTAGGCTCTATATAGTGTTAACTGTAATCTTCAACCCAACTTGCCACCTCTAGGAAAGGGTAGACCAAAGATAAGTCTCTTGTTGGGGAGGGAAGGCTTGTGAGTTGCATCTAGAAAGCAGTGAGGTTGCGGGTGGTCAGATTTTGAGGTAAGGTAACAGTAAAGAATAGTAAATAGACATAGTGTGTGATCAAGTAGAGTTAATCACTACAGTAATAGAATTCAGGAACCTGTAAAGTGAGCTAAGACCCGAGAGATGTGTTGTGAAGTATTTACAGTGGTATAGAAAGCAACAAACAAACAAACACACACAAAATGGGCAAGAGAAGTTAGGAGTAAGCAATAAGTTTGGGGTGAAATGAAGAACTAAAACAGAAAAAAGAAAGGAGAGGAACAGAGTACTGAAAGATACAGCAACATTACAATTAAAAAATATATACGATTACTGCAAAAAGTTTAAAAATAAAAGTAAAAAACAAAACAAAACAAAACAGAAACAAAAAAACAAAACAACAAAAACAAAACCTCCTTCCTTGTTGGTTTCAAGCTGTCCAATCCAGTGTTTCTGGTTTCGGCGGAACCCCTCTGTGGGCTGGGTTGTAGGCCCAGGCGCACACCCGCCCACCAGCCAGGATACCAGACTGGGGTGTAGGCGCCCGCCCACCTTGCAGGTTGCCATGGTCCCACGGGATTTGGTACTGTTCTTTCCCAGTCCTGTGGCTAGTTGAGAAGCAAGTCAAGCTGCCTTCACAGGAGAACACCTCAGTCCACCTTCCAGTAAAAACTTCTCCAGAAAGCATGCCTCTCAGCCCAGCCCAATCCCCAACCTGACTGGTTAGGACAATGCTCCTCTCAAATTTCCTGGGCTGGCGGGCTGGTGGGCTGGGGACCACAGAGATCAGAACTGAACACAGCTCCCTGTCCTTGCCACACTCCCTGCACACCTAGGCAGGCAGGTCTCTACCACCCAGTCACTCTTAGATGGTGAGGGAGGGAGCCAGCTCTTCCAGGGGCCCCGCAGCTGGCCCAATGCTCCACTGGGTGCTGGGCTCCCTATGAGTCCTCTGTGGCACTGGCCACAGATGGAAGCCTCTACACCCCTAACACAGCAGAAGCAGTGGCTCCAAGGCATTTTGGGCTGTCTGAGGGCTGCCGGCTCTGCCACTGCCGCGTTTGTCTTTATAACAGTTGCGGGGCTCCCGCTGAGTCCTCTGTGGCACACACCCTGACGCTGGCCATAGACAGAAGCCTCTGGGCCCTGGAAGCTGTGGTGGCAGCAGCTCCTAGGTCTTTACATGCCAGTCAATGGCTGCTGGTCCCGCTGCTGCTGCTTTAGACTTTACTCTGGGGTGCCTGGCTCCCGAGGGTAGCCGTCACTACCGCTGCCGCTTTCGTCTTTACTCACAGGTCCGGGGGTCCCAATGAGTCCTCTGTGTCAGACGCCCCTGTCACTGGGCACAGTCGGAAGGAAGCCTCCGTGCTCCAAAAGCTGCGGCAGCCATGGCTCCAGGGTCTTTATGCACCGGCTAATGGCTGCTGCAGGTCTGGCCACCTCCGTCCTTACTTTCGTCCCCGAGACCCCAGTGACCTCTAGCTGTCTGGTTCATCACTATCTCTGGTCTCTTATTTTCATAAACGCTGGGGAATTGTTGGTTGGGGAATTGATTGTGCTGTTCCTCTGTAAATCTGCCAGGATTTTCTCCCAGGTGTAGGAGAACTGGAGTTGCTCCATCCTACTCCGCCACCATTTTCAATGTTCTTTGAATGCATTTTTATAATGATGAAGGTGATAACTCTTCTCTTGTTTCGCTTTTGATAATTATTTCATCCTAGGAAGGTACTTTTGAAGTAAGCTAGTCCATCATTACTGTTACTTTGCAAAAATTCTGATGAAAGAAATTCAGTGTTTAAAACCTACTTAGACTTACTAAGACCTGTCAAAAGGGAGACAGTTAGCATGCATCTCAGAATAGCCAGGTTGGAGTTCCTGGTACTGATCCACGTTGTCTCTTTATCTGGAAGTAACTGCTTTTCATCTCACCCCAACAGCCATCCATGCGTCCCTTCCACAGAGTTCAGACTATGGTTAGGCTGCAGTAAATTGCTGAGATTCTGAAGACCAAGTTCCAAAATAAGTCATTCAACCTACATTGAAATTGTCAAGGTAAGGTCAGGATTATTTGCACACATTGAGAAGTCACACACACAATGACACACACATTCACACACAGGGCCAGTATTTAGCCACTCAAGTTGTTCCATCAAAATCTTTCCATTCGCAGAAGTCTCATGTTTGAACATCAAAAGGTGTTTTCTCTGCACACTTTTGGAAGTAGTTACAACACTTGGGCCATGCAAAAGGCTCATCAGACCCCTTAGACAGATCCATGGAGAGCTTTGAAAAGAGCTGACAGATGTCAGCACATTTACTCCAGCAGGAGCAGCACCCAGACCCACTCAGCACTTGGCATGTCACTGAACTTCACATTCCCAGCAGCTATCAAAGTCTCCTGAGTCTCTCCACTGCTCTTTAAACCTGTGGGTAGAGTCCACCCTCAAAACACAAAAACATGGCCTGCAGGGAGCAGGGTCAGACCTGTTGAGACCAATTCAGTGTGACAATTGGCAGGAAGAACTGGTCCCGTGGAATGCAGACACAGACAAATTTGTATCTTACTTCTTCAAATTAGTCAGAAGACTTGTCAGCTTCTTTTAAAAATGTGGTTAGTATCACGATTAGAATTTTATTAGACTCACGGGTCTATCTGGGGGAAATTACCTCAGTGAAAAATTGAGTTTTCTGCCCATGAATATTATATTTGCTCGTTAACACACTCTAATAGGTTTCCTAAATAATTATTTTCAATACCGACCTGACACATCTTTTATTATGTTTATTTCTGGGTACCTTGCAGCTTGGTTGTACTTTGAATGAGATATTCAAGACATGATCATTCTTCTAGGCTTTTGTAGATAAATAATGAAATTTAGTATCTTTTTTGGGAGGGCTATGTGAGGAACCCATTTCTTATAGTAGTTTGTCTGTATATTCTTTTGAAGGTTTTATGAGGGTAATTTTTATCACCTGTTAATAAAAAATAATTCCTTTTTTGTCTTCAGCACCAAAGCGTCTTTTCTTAATTTGTATTCTAGTGTTGGTTAGTATTTTTACCTTCTTGGAGTTATGCATGCTATGTCCCAGAGATTTTGGGTTGTTACGTGTTCATTTTCAGTTGTTTCCAGCTAATTTGTTTCTTACTTGATGTCATTACTAACCCACTCATTGTTTAATAATATGTTACTCAGTCTCCATGTATTTGAATGTTTTTGGAGTTTTTTCCCAGAGGTTGGCTTCTCGATTCAAGCCCCTGTGATCCAAGAAGCTGCTTGATACAATTTCACATTTCTTGAATTTGTTGAGGCTTGTTTTGTGTCCTACCATGTGGTCTACCTTTAAAAATGTTCCACATACAGATCATAAGAATGTATGGGCTGCTTCTTTGGTGTGAAACTTGTATGTATTTATCAATCATATAAGTCCATTTGATTTAAAGTGTGTTTCAGTGCTGCAATATCTTTGTTGATTCTTTGTTTGGAAAATCTATCCACAGTTGACAGTGGAGTGTTAAAAGCCCTATAATGATTCTACTGCTGTCGATGTCTTGCTTGAACTCCTCCAAGATTATCTTTATATACTGAGCTGTTTCTATGTTGGGTGCATATATGATTACAAGGATTATATCCTCTTGGCAGAGTATCCCCCCAAATATTATGTAGTGGCCTTGTTTTGCTCTTGTAATGGCCTTTGTTTGAAGCCTATTTTGTTTGACAGGAAAATTGCTATCTAAGGTTTTTTATGGTTTGAAGTACACTTGCTTGGAAAATAGTTTCCATCATTTCACTTTCGACCTGCATACATCTTTAGTTCTGAGCGGTTCTCTTGTAGGAACTTCAGAGCACCTATATGTGTGAAGTTTTCCTATTCACTCAGCTCCCCTATACCTTTCAATTGGAGTAATAAATTCATATCACTATGGGATTATTACTGATAGGTTTTTGTTCATTGCATTTTTTGATTGCTGTCTATGTTCTCCCTCTCTCTCTCTCTCTGTCTCTGTCTCTGTCTCTCCTTCTTGTGAAAGCAGACCCCTTAGCATGACTCTCAATGCTGGTTTGGTGGAGATGTACACTTTTAGCCTTTCTTTATTTTTTCTTGGAAGCACTTTATTTTTGCCTTCCTTTTTAAGGGGGATGCTTATGGGTAGAGTCGTCTCTGTTGCGAGTCTTTGCTTTTTGTTGCTGGGAATATTTTGTGCCATTCCCTTCTTGTTTCTGGTGTTTCTTGTGAGAAATGAGCTGAGAGCCTTATCAGAGCTTCCTTGTATGTTACTAGTTGTTTTCCCTTGCTGCCTCAAGATTCTACCTTTGTCGTTAAGTTTCATCATTTTGATTATGATGTGTCTGGAGTAGGCCTCTTGTGTTCATCTTGAATGGAACCCTCTGTGCTTTCTAGACTTTTGTGACATGTTCCCTCACCAAGTTAGGGAAGCTTTCTCTCATTTGTTTTTCAAACAGGTTTTCTACCCCTTGTTCTTTTTCTTCCCCTTTTGGTATCCCTAAACATAATACAAATATTATTATGTTTCATATTGCCCTACAGCCCACTTAAACTATCCTCATTCTTTTTGAGACTATTTGTTTTGTTTTACTTCTGTATGTTTTTTTTTCTTCCTCTCCTCAACCTCACTGATTCTACCCTCTGCTCCAGCTAGCCCGCTTGATTTTCTCCTAGTGTATTCTTCACTTCAGATATTGCATTCTTCTTTTTCCTCTTAGTATGTATTCATAGATTGCATGCCCTTTTTTACACTGATTTAGTTCCAGTAAGTTTCTTGCAGCATCCATAGAGTTTCTCAATTTTCACAGAGCTCCTTGAGCATCTTTATAACCACTTTTCTGAACTATGTGTCTGAATAACTACTTGCCTCAGTTTCATTAGCACTTCTTCTTGGAATTCCTCCTTTCCTTTCAATTGGGAATTCTTTCTTTTTCCCCCTCACTTGAGATGTCTCTTTTTGTTAGTTTCTGTGATTAGTGTTGGGAATCACCGACATTGTTTCAGAAGATGTACCCCCCGCCCCCTGACTAAGGTGGAGAAAGTGGCCTTTGGAACATAAGCCACTAAGAAGACAAAGCTTACTTCCTGGCAGGAGCACACCTTCTACTTTTTTCCCTTCATCCATAAATGGCCTCCAGTTCTTGGTCAGTTAGCCAATTACAGGTAAGGAACCTCAAAAAGAGAATGGCCTACGACAGGCACAGTCACGGGCAGACCTCAGGAAAGAACTTGTGGCACTGTAGCCAAAGGGGTGATGGTCACTTGCTTCTTGGCTTTAACATAGCCTGAGTCTACATTCTGTCTGTGAGAAGTGTCCTGATCTCTTGGCTGCCTTACTTCCATTTCCTGAATTCAGCATGTAACAATCACAGAATGTGGTGCAGCCCTGTGCTGAAAACGGTGTGTTCCCCAGGGTGATAAGGCCTAAGAAAGAATACATTAACTCCTGTGAAACCTACTTGGTTTAGAATGCTCTCAATTAAGTGATAAGAGTCCCAGCAGGAAATAAGATTGATTCCCAAAGTTATATAGCCCTTTATCTAACAGACCCTGACTCAGATAAGCCTTAGTAGTACTTTGAATGTTATCTATTGTTAGATTCTTACTGCCCGACAATGATTAATGAGCTTTTACCTGTATTCCTGTGCAAAATGAACAGCATAAAGGGCCATTGAGGAAAAGGCTCTTGGCCCTCTTTCTGTAAGAGATCAGCCACCTTTCCACCCCTAGCAGATCATGTCTTGGTATACTTATTCTCAACTTGGAGGTGGGGAAAGGGCCTGCAGGTGGAGTGTCTCCCACATATTAGATTCATCTGGTTTGAGTCCCAATCTTCATGGGTGACCTTCTGTGGTTGGAGATGTGGAACTCAATGGTGCTAGATCCTTCTTCTCCTGAATTGGATGCTCTTGGGAGAGCCTTAATGCCATTTATGCAGGGTCTCGAGTTGCAATTCAGGATTGGTTGTTCTTGGGTGACTTTTGGTGGCTTCTTCCATCTGGCTAGTTGACTGAGAGTCATACTTTCCCGTACATCTTTTATTTTTTTTTAATGCTGCCAGAAAAACAGAAAATATAACCCACACCTGCAAGAATAACTCCCATACATAGTTATACTATCAATAACAAATGAGCAAATATTAATAAAACTGGAAATGAAGTTAGACTATCATAAGAAAAAATGAACATTTGATGAATAATGGAAACAAAGATGATTATATAAGACATTAGATGGGATAAATATAAGAGTAGGAAATAAAATCAAGGTGAAAAAAGAAAATAATGAGCATTGACAGCATTAATTAAAATGGGAATAAAGAAAACAACATGGAGCAAGAAAATGGAAAAATATACTGTGAAGTTTAAAAAATTAGAAAATAGCAAACAGATAGGAACAAAATTGAAGATGAATATCTACCCAAAGAGTATCAACAACAAATAAGCAAAGATTAATACTGGTGGAATGGGTTAGGAAGGAAAGGGGAAAGGAGTATGATCTGTCTAAGGGAAAGAAAATTGGATGTGAGAAAATAGACGTAGAAGAAATAGTAAGAGTGAGGAATGAAAGACAGGCTAAGGGTAGAAGCCAAATTTAAAATGAAAAAAGGAAGGGCACGAGGAAGACCAAATGAAGTAGGAGAGGGGTCTCATCTCAAAATAAAACTGAAGAAAAGCAAAAACCACCCTCATTCAACAACCCATGAGCAAAGATAAATGAAGGTGGAGAGATAATTAGAATTGTGTAATCATTGGAAAGAGAAATGAGATGAATAATGTCGTGAATAATGGTTTTGGGGAGCTGGAGGGAAGGGGAAAAGTAGGAGTGAAATAGAAACAAGTCATAGAAAGAGAAACATAAAAATGAAAACAAAAATTAGAAGAGGAAAGAAGAAAGGAAGGTGAAATCCAAGAAGGGAAGAGTTAAATATGAGCTCTGAAACAAACTAAAATTAAACGAAGTTAACGAATGGGAACAAAGTGGAAGAAAAGTTAAAGCAAAAAGTTAAAAGGCTCTGAAGAAGGAAACATAACACAAATAATGAAGAAGAACTTGGTAGAATTGTCTCAGTAGAGTCTAGGGTTTTGCCACTGTCTTCTTTTTCTGGATCCATACGTTGTAATGTCATGTAATGCCCTAGTCTAGCCCTAGTCGCAGTCCCTTTAGTTTGCCATTTTCTGTTCTTCTTGTGCAGCTGAACACAGTAGGAGAACATTGGGCTTCCTCTCTGGTTTCTTCGTTGGCAGAATTCCTGTGTGTGTGCACATGAAATCTTAGGGTCCCTGCCCAGGATCCAACAGCTCCTCTTTTAAGAGAGTCTCTATGTTTGCCCCACCCCCTGCAGCACCTGGGCAGGTTCTTCACACATTTTACTTCTCCAAAAACACAGTACTTCTCTTGGTCATGGCTGTTCACAGCCTGCCAGTGATCTTCACAGTTTTATGAAATAGACTTTCTCTCTGGAGCTCTCCTAGTTGGCGCCACTGCAGCTATGACTGTGCTGCTCACTGTGTGTGTGTAGCCTAAGTATCCCATACATCGTCTGTCTTTTCACGTGTCTCTCATTGAGAGTTGGTGATTTCCCTATGTGGGACCAGAGTCCCGCTGTGGGAGAGGAGCTAGCCACTACTTTGCCCTTTCTGTTTGTCCTGTCTTGTGCTTCAGGTGCCTGGCCCAGAGCATTTCCCCTCAACTTACAAAAATCTCTTAACTGTGGCACAAAGCATCTTCTGTACTCCCTGGCTTCGTAAATTCATTTCAGCTCATGATTTCTCAGAAGAAACCTTACAGACTACAAGGGGCTGGAAAGAAGTGGTTGAAGGCGTGAAATGCAAGGAACTCCATCCAAGATTACACTATCTAGCAAAACAAACATTTAGAATGGAAGTGCAGATAAAATGCTTCTCAGATAAGGTCAAGTTAAAGGAGTTCATCATCACCAAGCCCTTTTTATGTATGTATGTATGTATGTATGTATGTATGCATGTATGTATGTACATTTTATTTATTGCTTTAACAAATATTCTATTTATATATCTCCGGAGGGAAAGGGAAGTAGAGAGGGAGAGAAACATCAAAGTATGTTTGCCTTCTGTGTGTCCCCTTCAGGGACCTGGCCTGCAACCCAGACTTGTGCCCTGACTGGGAATTGAACCATGATCGTCTGGTTTGCAGACTCATGCTCAATCCACTGAGCTACACCCACCAGGGCACCAAGCCCTTTTTACATGAAACATTAAAGAAACTTATCTAAAAAGAAGATAAAAATATGAATAATAAAATGAGAACAATCTCATAACAATTACCAAATGAACCTAAAGTAAAGAAAAACAATGAAAATAAAAACTAAGCCACCTACCACAAAAGGAACAGAATCAGAGAAATGGACATCAGACAGAGGGAATTCAGTGGAAAGGGGAAAGTGTGGAATAGGTAGAAAATGTACAGGGAAGAAGAAGGGTAAATAGTAGGCATAAAATAGATGGGGAGAGAGAAAAATTGGTATAGAAAATAGAGGACTCAGAGAACTTGTACGTGTGGCCCTGGCTGACATAGCACAGTGGTTGAGCATTGGCCTGCGAACCACACCATCACGGTTCAATTCCCAATCAGGTCACATGCCTGGGTTGCAGGCCAGTTCCCAGCAGGGGACTCACAAGAGGCAACCATACATTGATACTTCTCTCCTTCTCTCCTTCCCTTCCCCTCTAAAGTCAAATAAATAAAAAGTCTTAAAAAAAACTTATATGTACAACCCATGGCCATGAATTAACTGGTGGGAATGCCAGATGTTTGGCAAGCAGGGTGGAGGGGTGTAAAGAGATGGGGGGGGGATTGGGAAAACTGTAATAGAATACTCAATAAAATTACTTTAAAATATTCATGTCAGCTGAGATTCCATTGACTGTTCAGGTCACACTTGTCAGAAGTTCAGTAGAAAATCCATGCTAGGGAGACAAGGAAGTGGGCTCAGCTTACACCTACTTAGCCACTATTTTCTGAATCTCTCAGTTGTTCTATACTTACTTGTAAGTTTGATGTGGTGGTGTGAGCTGTGGTGGTGTAAGTTTGATGTGGTGGTCTTTACCTATGCTGCCATGTTGAACGAAAGTATTCATGATAGTGCAACAATAAACGCTGTTTATTTAATGAGTAACAGTAAACACTGTTATTTAGTAAACAAATAAATGTATCATTTCTGACCATGGTAAGTGCTAAGGAGAAAACAGTGTGATAGGCTGAAGGACAATGAGGGTAGCTACTTGAGTTATTCTTGAGAACAGCTACAGAAGAACTCTCTCCATAAAGGATCACAGAGAAGTTGTTTGAAACCCTAAAGAAGTTCATAAAAAGCTCCTCCAGCAGAGGATGAGTCCTCGAGTCTGGGCCCTGTGACCTGAGCTAGTGGAAGTTGGCCTATGAGCAGGAAGTTCAATTGTCTCTCTTACACACCTTAAGCATAGAACCAATTTGAAAGCACACACGCACACACACACATGCGCACGCGCATGCACACCCAATCCAGTGTGACCAGAGTGTCTTAATTTAGTCCTGGTAGCCCAGAGGCAGAAATTGGAAGATTCTTCAGTATCCTAATTATGAAATGACAAGTTTTGATTTTATTTAAATTAGAATTGGCAACTTTTGACAACTTTTAAGAACTGAGATGCCGATTTGTATACCATTGCCAAATTCAAGTCATATGATTTTCTTCAAAGGATCAATTTTAATGTTTAGGGACAAAGGGATCATGTGTGCAGCTCACTGACAAATTCTGGTGAGAAATGAAATGTTTACATAGCCCCAGACTATCTCCACACAAGATACGTATAATTGCAGAATGAATAATAGTAATGTAAAATGAAGAAACCTGAGAGACACCACTTTACACAGTTGACCAAGGTTAAGCTCATCAGTAAAGGACCATCTTTACTGATCCTCCTATGAACCAGTGAGAACACAGAAGCACTGAATTTCTGCCAAAAAAATGGATATCTAGAACCTAATCATAAAGGAATCAGGCAAATCCAAACAGAGGAACACTTCACCAAAGAACTGACTGGCCAGTGCACTTTAAAAATGTTAAGGCCAAAAAGGAGTTATGTGGTCCTTCTTTCACTCTACTCCATAGAATGGCATACCCTTTCTGATAGATGGAACTGGAGAGCATTGTGCTAAGTGAAATATTCCAGGCAGTGAGGGACAAATACCAAGTGATCTCACCTTTAACTGGAACATAATCAACAAAAGAAAAAAACAAACAAATGTAACTAGAGTCATTGAAATTAAGAGCAATCTAACAATAGCCAGAGGAGGGGGAAGAAGGAGCAGTGGGGGAAAGTGTTTTCAAGAACTACAATAAAGGACAAATGGACAGAACAAAGGGAGAGGGTGGAAGCAAGGGAGGGAGGTCCATTTGAATTGGGTTGTGGGGAGGTGTGGTGAGGAAACAAAGACAACTGTAATTGAACAACAATAAAATAATTACAAATAAATAAAATAAAATCTAATAAATAAATAATATGTTAAGGTCATGAAAATATGAAAAAAAGACGTGGACTGGAAGAATTAACATTACCAAAAGGGCATAGTACCCAAAGCGATTTTCAAATTCAGTGCAATCCTTCTTAAAGTAGGCATCACATTTGTCACAGATACAGAACTAACATTTTGAATATTTATATGGAACCATAAGCAATGCCAAGTAGCTGGAGCAATTTTGAGAAGAACAAAGAAGCACAAAGTAGGAGGGAACACAGTGCCTGATATTAAACAGTATTACACGGCCACTGTAATCAAAACAGCCTGGTGCTGGTATAAGAACAGGCACATACACCAAAAACAGAACAGACCCCCCCAAATAAATCCAAGTCTCTATGGTCAATTCATATTAGACAAAGGGGGAAGAGGAATAAAATGGAGCAAAAATTACCTATTCAACAAATTGTGTTGAGGGTTCTGGACAGCTACATGCAAAAATATATATAGAGAGAGATCAATATTTTGTACCATACACAAAAAATTAATTCAAGGTGGATAACAGACTTTAAGCTGTAACATCATAAAAGTCCTAGAGGAAAACATTGGCAGGGAAATCTTAGACATTCCATTCAGCAACATTTTCACAGATATGCGCCCTAAAGCAAGCGCCATAAAGGGACGAATAAGCAAATGGGACCTCATGGAATTAGGAACTTTCTCATGGCTAAAGAAAACAGCATAAAAACAAAAAGAACCAACCATATGGGAGTATATAGTTGCCAATGACACCTCAGACAAAAGTTTGCTCTCCAGAATACATAAAGAACTCACACAACTCCTCTCCAAACTGATAATTTTTTTAAAAAAATTAAAAAGGCCCTAGCTGGTGTAGTTCAGTGGATTGAGCATGGGCCTGCAAACCACATGATCACAGTTTGATTCCTAGCCAGGGCACATGCCTGGGTTGCAGGCCCGTTCCCAATTCCTGGTTCCTGGTTCCCGGCAGCAGACGCATGACAGCAACCATATATTGATATTTCTCTCCCTTTCTCCTCCCCTTCCCCTGTAAAAATAAAAAAAAAATAAAATTAAAGAAACTTAAAAAATGCAGAAATATCTTCAACAGACTCGTCTTCAAGAAGGACATATAGAGGGCCAAGAGAGACATGAAAAGATGCTCAGTGTCACTAGCTATCAGGTATTCAAACTAACACTACAGTGAGATACCACTTCACACTGGTCAAAATGGCCATGGAAAACAAATCAGTAAATACTTGTGGGAGAGAATTTGGAGAAATTGGAATTCTAGTGCACTGTTGGTAGAAATGTAGACTGGTACAAGAACTATGGAAAACAGTGTGTAACTTCCTCACCTAAAAATGGATCCCCCTTTTGATGCAGCAAATTTGGTGCTAGGAACATACCCAAAAAGCGCTGAAACACCACTCCAAAAGAACCTATGCATCCCAAAATTCATAGCAGCACAATTTACAATAGCCAAGTTCTGGAAGCAACCTAAGTGCCCATCAGTAAATGAATGGATCAGAAAACTATGATACATTTACACAATGGATGCAGCAGCAGGGAGAGAGAAGGAGCTTCTACCTTTTTCAGAACTGTTGAACTGGAGAGCATTATGCTAAGTGAAATAAATTAGGTGGTATGGGACAAATACCATATGGTTTCACTTTTAACTGGAACATAATCAAGAAAAGAAAAAGAAAACAAGCAAAATATAAGCAGTCATTTAAGTGAAGAACCTTCTAAGAATAGCCAGAGCCGAGAGGGGAGGGAAAGTGGGGTGAAGTGTTTTCTGGAATTACTATACAAAACACATGGATGAAGCTAAGGGGAAGTGTGGAAGTAAGGGAGGGAAGTGCGTTGGAAGAAAGAGGGGGAGACAAATTACAATGTAAAAGGACAACATTAAACTCATTTAGACTAAAAGGCTGAGAAATATGGTTCTAGTCTCCTCCAAGCTAAAGGAGACTAGAGACATGTTCTAAGTGCCACTTGTGTTTCAGAATAGAAATGTGTGAGTGTGTGTGTGTGTGTGTGTGTGTGTGTGTGTATGTATGTATATGTGTGTATATATATATATATATATATATATATATATATATATATATATATATATATATATATAATTGAGACAACTGAAGAAATCTGAATGTCTGTTAATTAGAAAGTCTGAAGATTAGAATGGAAGGAAGTAAAGGAAAGAGAGCAGAGGGAAGGTAGTGAGAAGAGGCAGAATGATCATTACACACCAGGAAAGAATACAGGTTTGGGCAATTATTTTAATGGATGGTGTTGAGGATGAAGCTGTATTTGGTCCTCAGTTCCCTCATCTCTTTAGTGGAGATTATCCCAGCAAACCTGAGTTAATTATAACTTCTTTGTTTATAATATCTATTGAATCAGATAATGGATGTCAACATAGTTTATAAATCACACTGAGCCCTTTGTGTTGTGGCTGGCTTGGGCTCTGTTCACAAAGGGAAAAATTGCTGATTTGCTACAGTCAGGGCACATGCATGTGTTGCAAGTTTGGTCCCTCTCAGGGTACATACAAGGCCCAGCCAACTGATGTTTCTCTGTAATATCAATAGTGTTTTTCTTCCACACTTCTTTTTCTAAAAGAAAATACATTAAATATTTTAAAAAATGAACATGAAATACTATTTGTAATAATTATGATCAAGCCAGGTCATTTGTTTCTGTTTTCAATTTTTCCTTACTGACTCCTTTGTTTAAGGGGTCATTGTCCACTTTAGTGGATAATCTCCACTAAAGAGATGAAGGAACTGAGGACCAAATACAGCTTCATCCTCAGCAATATTTTCCATGAAAAAATGTGCCCAAACCAGCATTCTTTCCTGGTTTGTAATGATCCTACCACCTCTTCTCTCTACCTCTCCTCTGCTCTCTTTCCTTTACTTTCTTCCATTCTAATCTTCAGACTACCTAATTAGCAGACCTTCAAATTTCTTCAATTGTTCACAAAACATTCTCTCTCTCTCTGTACATACATACACACACACACACACACACACTCACTCACTCACTCACTCACTCACTCACTCACACATTTCTTTTCTGGAACACAAGTTGCATTTGGAAGGTGTCTCTAGTCTCCTTTAGCTTGGAGGAGACTAGAGATATATCCTCAACCTTTTCCAATATTTTCTTTTTTAGTCTAAATTACTTTATTGTTTTTCTTTTGCAGTTGTAATTTCTCCCCACCCCTCCCTCTTCCAAACCCACCTTTGTTTAACTTTGGATTAAAAAAAGGACTTGGAAAAGGAAATTCTCATATTCTCCAGAAGTCATTAAAATGAACTACAAATCCTTTTCCCTTGGGCAAAAATGCCAAATATTACACCACTCCCCTAAATGCAAAGTATTCATTATTTTGATGACACAATCATACAAATTACCCATTCCAAAAGGCACTCCTCTGAAATCTTCAAGTTCTCTAATCTTCAAAGCTTCAAAATGTGTTATTAGCTGCAAAAATTTAGTTCTTCTATGCGTCATGAGTGTGAGTCTGCTAAACTTTATGATTATCTGCCACCTGCAGAAGTATACTTATGTGGTAATTCATTTTGTTAGGACCCTTGCATATTAACCATATCTCAGTAACAGAACACCGGCTCATCCCCTTTGGGTCTTTTCTCTTCCTGTGAGTTTCAACTGTAGACAGTAAAGCCACATCACAAAAGAAATAGCATTGGGGAGGGACTCCATCTCTATGAAGGAATATAGGTGTACAATGGAGTCTATGGTTAGAGTCAAATATGCCTGCTCTGGGCTTATCTATCTTTTGTATGTTTCATCCATATCTCCATCCTGTTCTCTCAGCTTGGATAATGAAGATTTGACCTTATTTTTAATTCAACCCTGTCCATTCATACTAAAACCTATGCTGACCACAATTCCACCCACATCATTTCACTGATACTGCTCTCAGTTGCCCAAGTCGGCAGGCATTTGAGATTCTGGGAAAGCAAAAACAAACAACCAGCCCTTGGCCTTGAAGATCTTGTTGACCCCTGGGAAAGAGAAAGGTAAACAAACAGTGTAGCAGACACAGGAAAGGCTCCAGCAGGGATTTTGAGGAGCACAAAGGACACCTACTGAGCTATCTTCATTTTCTGGGATACTGACATTGGAATCTGAGGGTATCCCCCTTAAGTCCCTTGCATTTCTAATCCACAGGGCTGTGTGTTTCTCAGAGGACACAAATGGCACCAGTCATCACCCTGCTCTCAGGCATTTGCATTCGAAGAGATTTCTGAGAGGAAGTAGGTGTCAACCAATTAAGTGAATGCCAGAGAGTGGAGCTGCAAGATATGTGGCTGGCTTTTGGGAGCCTGCATGTGCTATGGGACTGTTGATGGCTTCTTTCCAAGTCTTCCCAGGCCAATGTACAACTTGCCTCAGCAGACATGCTCACGTTCCCTTTGGGTTAATATCTGGCAAGTGCTATAGGCCATGTTAATGCCTAGGATTTTGGTTTCAAATGGATTGGGCTCAGAGCCTGGATCTGCTATTTATTAGCTATGTAACTTTATACTTCCTGGTGAAAGGTAATGGTAACACTCACTGAGAAAATAAATGTAAGGTGTGCAGCACAGAGTAAGTGCCTTGAAATTGCTGCCAATGGTAGCACTATCCTTCTGCCTAAATTCAAGAGCTATATCAAAGATATCTTTCAAATATACTCCTGTGAGAGGAGGATGAGGTTGAGACCAAGCCTTCTTTACTACAAAAGAGCTGAGCTGTGAGGGTGTTGGAAGCTTCTGGCCAAAATGGAAGCAGAGGTAGGTATGCTTTGCTTCCTCATACAACCTAAAGGAGGATAACAACCAATTTAAAGCCAGAAAACAACCAGAAACTGCCAGAGAAGCAAACTGGGTGGAGGTCTGATGCCTAACAATTTAAAGAAACATTCCTTTGGTAGGAGGGTGGAGATAGGAAGCCAGGGCAGAAAGGATGTGTGTCAAGACTATGGCTGGCAGACCGGGATATTCCACATGAAGGTCTGCCTAAGTTGGGAAGCATAACTGGGGAACATGGCAGAATGCACACTTCAGGGTTCCAGGTGTGGGGAAATAGAGCCTCAACCAACTAGTTATAAAAATCTGTGAGCGTTGTAGCAATGGGAGAAATTCCCAGCCTTAGAGAAGAGCCTCTTGGAGGGCCCTAAAGAACCCTAGAATACACACAATCCCATGCAACCAGAAAGCAGCACCAGAAAAGGCACAATCTGCTTGGGGGAGCAAGTGTAGTGACTGGAAGCAGAGTGAAAGCTGAGCAAGCAGCACTGTTCCCTCTCTGACCCCTCTGTCACATAAGCCTCAAACCAAAAAATACCTAGTGCTCCAGCCCTTACAATGTAACAGGTGTTCAAGACAAAAAAAAAAAAAAATATGGCATGAATGAAAGAACAGGTAAAAAAATTCTAGGAAAAGCCTTGGTTGGGATGCCTCAATAAATTCAGTACTGGCCCGCAAGCAATTCCCAGTCAGGGTGTATGCCTGTGTTGTGGGCCTCCTCCTCCCTGGTTGAGGGTGTGCAGGAGACAACACACATTGATGTTTCTCTCCCCTTTTCTCTCTCCCCCTCTCTAATAGTGGATAAATAAAATCCGTTTTAAAATGTATAGAGAAACTACCAAGTGATGAGGAGATAGCCAGGTTCTCAGACACAGTGTTCAAGACCCTGGTAATCAGGATTCTCACAAAAATTATAGAGTACAGCCACATAATAAAAGAAGAAGTGAAGGCTATGAAAAATGAAATAAAGAAAAATATATCAACAGTGAACAGAAGAAAGAATATACCAACAGTGAACTGAAGAAAACCGCTATTGAAATCAATGATTTGGAGCAGAAGGAAAAAAAAAATGAACTTTCAACCAGAAGAGAATGAAGAAAGAAGAATTAAAAATAAACAAAAAGAAAAAGAAAAAACAGAGGAGAGTTTAAGAACCTCTGGAAAATTTTTAAATGTTCCCACATTAGAAGCATAGAAGTTCCACAAGGAGCAGAGGAAGAACAAAAAATTGAAAACTTATTTGAGTACATATTGAACACAGCTTCCCAACCTAGTGAAGAAAATAGATATCCAAGTTCAGGAAGCTTAGAGAGTCTCAATAAATTTGACCCAAAGAGGAACACACCAAGACACATCATCATTGCATTACCCAAGATGAAACATAAGGAGACAATCTTAAGAACACCGAGAAAAAAGAAGAGAGTTACTTACAAAAGAGTTCAGCTGATTTCTCAAAAGAAACCTTACAGGCAAGAAGGGGCTGGACAGAAGTATTTGAAGTCATGAAAAGTAATGACCTACATCCAAGATTACTCTTTCCAGCAAAGCTATCTTTTAGAATGATAGGGGACAGATAAAGTGCTTCCTAGGTAAGGTCAGTCTCAAAGAGTTCATCATCACCGAGCCCTCATTATGTGAAATGTTAAAGGGACTTATATAATAAATAAAAGAAGATTAAAATAGGAACAGTAAAAATGACAAAAACTCACAACTATCAACCACTGGACCTACACAACATCCATAAGTGGAACAACAAACTGATGTTTCTCTCTCTGGAAAAAAATCAGTCAATAAAACGAAGAGTATTTTAAAAAGCAATGTTTAAGAAACATTGATATTTAGGTTAGTTTACATCAGGGGCTATTGCAATCTAGTAATATAGAAATTGACTTGAACAGACAGTTCTCCATGGAGAACATACAGAGGATCCGGGTAGGAGATGAAAAGATGAAATGAAAAGGAGATGAAAAGATTCTCAGTATCACTAGGTATCAGAGAGATGCAAATTAAAAACCGAATGGGATGCCACTTTACACCTGTCATAATGGCCATCATAAACAAAGCAACAAACAACAAATGTTGGAGAGGTTGTAGGGAAAAGGGGACCCTAGTTCACTGTTGGTGGAATTGCAGACTCTTAAAAAGACTATGGAAAACACCATGGAATTTTCTAAGAAAACTAAAAATGAACATGCCTTTTGACCCAGCAATTCCACTCTTAGGAGTATATCCTAAGAACGTGGAAACACCAATCCGAAAGAACCTATGCACCCCGATGTTCATAGAAGCACAATTTATGATAGCCAAGAGTTAGAAGCAACCTAGATGCCCATCAGTACACGACTGGATCAAAAAGCTATGGTATATTAACACAATGAAATTCTATGCAGCAGAAAGAAAGGAGCTCCTATCCTTTGCAAGATCATGGATGGAACTGGAAAGCATTATGCTGAGTGAAAGAAGCCAGGTGGTGAAAGACAAATACTATATGATCTCAACTTTAACAGAAACCTAAACAACAAAACAAATAAGCAAGCCAAATATAACCAAAGACACTGAAATACAGCACAAGCTGACAGGGACCAGAGGAGAGAAGGAACAGAATCACAGGGGAAAAGGGGAAGGATTCACAAGAACAAGTGTAAATTACACATGGACAATAACTAAGGTGGGAGGTGGAAATGGGAGGGAGGTTGGGTGCACTGGGGTGGGGTGGGCAAAGGCTGGGAATATAAGACAGAAAACTGTACTTGAACAATACTTAAATAAAAATGTACATGCAAAACAAAAAGAAATTGAGGAGATAAACTTGGGGAAAATGTAGTTAATAATTTGATCATTTTTATAATGGTAAGGAATTTTAGTTAGGTTATTGTGTCCGGCTGTTCTGTCCCATAATGGTTGCTTGCTTTAAGGGTAATCTATTAGTTTTCTATTGCTCTATAATCAATTATCGCAATTTTGTTGGTTGACATAGTGTTTGTGGGTTAAGAGTCTGGTTAGGTGTCAAATTAGATTTTGTGATCTCTTTGCAAGGCTCGACTGGGGAGGGAGCTCTTTCCAGCTTACATGGTTGTTGGCAGCATTCATCTCCTTGCAGACTGTCAGACTGGGGACCCCAATCTATTGTTGGCTGTCAGGCACAGGCCTCCCTCAGTTTCTCTTCTCACCGCATTCTCCAAAATGAACATGGCTACATGGCTGCTTGGCTCTGAAATCCAGCAGTGAAAAACAAAACAAACAAACAAAAAAAACATCCAAAGACTTTCTTACAAGATGGAAATTAAAATAGTTTCGTAATTGCACAAGTGCCATCCCATCACCTTGTCATATTCTACTGATTAAAGACAAGTCACAGTATGGTCATTATAAAAGATCATATAGATATTCCTCCAATAATTAAAAACAGAACTACCCATTCTGGGTACATACCAGAGAGGATTAAATCACTATATTACACACACACACACACACACACACACACACACACACACACACACTTTTTTTTCTGTGCTGGCTAGTGTAGCTCAGTGGATTGAGTAGGCCTGCAACCCAACAGGCCTCAGTTCAATTCCCAGCCAGGGCACATGCCGGTGTTGCAAGTCAGTTCCGGTGGGGGATGCATAAGAGGCAACAATACATTGATGTTTCTCTCCATCTCTCCTTCCCTTCTTCTCTAAAGATAAATAAATAAAATGTTTTAAAAATATTTTTTGCCTTACAGTCGAAGACACTTGTAGTAATTCAAGTGTGAAACATAGTGACTATGTATCCACATGACTTATGAAGTACAATCTGATTTGTCTATACAGTTGATAACAATTATTATACTACTCTCAAGTGTTATACATAGTGATTACATATTCACATGACTTACAAAGTATACTCTGATTAGTCTAGTAGCCATCTGATACTGTATACAGTTATTGGAATATTAGCTATATTCCCTTTGACTAATTTTATAACTAGCAATTTGTACTTCCTTATATGGAACTTATCCACGTGGCATGGCAAATGTAGTCCAGCCCCTGACTGGGGAACCTGATGGGCAGTGAGTCAGCACAAAGGCTCAGGCCCTGGGATAGGTTTTTTTCTTCCTGTGGGAAATCTGGCCTGCATAGTACCTAAACGGCTTTGAGGCTTGCTTTTTGCTAAAACTCCCTGGCCCTGAATTCAGGCAGAAAGTGTTTACTGCATATCTTTAAAGGGACTTCTTAAAATCTATGCTAAACCTCCCTAAGTTGGAGTTAAACCAGTTCAACCACTGTTACCTTTCATTTGCAAATATCCTTTTTATTTGTGGTAATTAGCAACTTCCTTGCCTTTGTTATCTGTAAAAGGTAACCACCTAAAGCAAACCTGTGCATAGTAAATGAGGGCCATCCTGGATGTAATGTACCCAGAAAAGCAATAAAAGCTTGTCCAGGCAGAGGAAAGGATGCTCTCTCACTCAGAGAGTGGCCATACCATCCCTTTTCCTCCACAGGACTTGTGTAGTCCCTGTGAATTTGATGGTCACAGCTACAACGCATGGACCCTGTTGGCCAGAGTCCTCATCAGTCCTTAGTCCTTTCATATCTTTTTACCCATTGCCACAAACCTCATCTCATATGACAACTGTAAATTTGTTTTCTGTATTATGAGATTGTTTCTGTTTTGTCTATTCACTTATTTATTTACTAGATTTCACATAAAGCAAAGTAAATGGTACTTGTGTTTCTCCACATGACTTATTTCATTTAGCATACTCAATTCTAGGCCTATCCATGTTGTTGCAGAGGACCAATTCTTCTTCATGGCTAAGTCGTATTCCACTGTATATATATATATATATATATACACAAAACGTTTCCCTTATCCATTCATCAATCAATGGACACTTAGGTAGTTGCTTCCATATCGTGGGCATTCTAAGTAAGGCCATAAAATAGTACAGGAAGTGTTTTACATGTTACAGCTTAACCTCTTGGTTTGAGAAAAAGATCAGAGTACTTCCGCTAGAATATATGATAGTACATTTTTTCTTAGGATAGGATTATGAAATGAAACATACTAAGAATTGTTCTTCTAGTGATTATGGGGAAATCAAATACCTGCATGTAAGATGCTTTAAATTTGTTACCACTATTTTTCTAAAAGAAGAAAATATGTGTTATTTTACATGACCTATAGAGATATATTAAATGCCATGATAAGGAGGCAAATAAGTATGAAGTATAAGGGAGAAATAGGAAAAACAGTAAGTAAGAGATGAATTCAGTACGTGCATTACATACCATATTTACTGGAGATTTGGCTCTGTGTTTCCTAGAAACTGGAGCACAGAGGAAATGACAAAATTCCTAGAAAAATTGTTTGCCTAAATAAAAAGAATAGTTTTCTCCTAAGTTTTAAATATAATGATAATTGCACCCACTTATTTGCTTTTTTATTTTACTGAGTTTAGAGGCAGAGGGAGAGAGGGAGATTTGTTGTTCTACACACTCATGCATTCATTGGGTGATTCTTGTACATGTCTTTACAGGGAACCAAACCTGCAGCTTTGACACAACACTATGTTGCTCCAACCAAGTGAGCTTCCCATCCAGGGCTGATTGCAACCATTTGCGGTGCCTATTTGATATGCCAGAATATGTTAAGTGCATTAAGCATAAATCTTAAGGCTACCCCCATTTCCCCAGTGATAAAATGGACATTAAAGGCCTTGTGTAAGGTTATAAGTAAACAAATTCTTGGACTTAGTCTCTTTGGTACTGAATCTATATCATCTTTCTTCATTGTATACTCATGACTTGAGTAAGCTGTACCAGGAAAATAATGGGGAGCCTTATATTCCTTGCTCACCTTGTTCTTTATCCCCTCCATTGCATCCTTGAGGTCTTCACACTGTCCCTTGCCTTGTGCTGTTATCCCATATGTCCTAGGTTTTGTTTACACAGTTGTTCTGTGATGGCTTCTGTTTAACACCCCGGATACCTTTGGAATTGCTCCTTTCTGCAATTCCATTTTGATACTGATCAAGGTTTTATTAGTTTGGAACTATTTATTTTCACGATTTTCTTCCTTTTTCATCTATTTTTCTATCTAGTTATTGCTGTTTCTTGTTTGTCTCCCAAGACCTTTAAAGCAATTTTCAACCCTACCTTTTCCTAGTTGTCACTGAGCCTTGTTGCTTTACATACTATGGAAAATAAGCAAAACTGAACATTTCGTTTGTGTTTTCCAAATCTGACTTCTTCTCGTTTACCGTGATTTACTCCTCAAATAAAAATACATATAAAGATGATAGGATTTCTAGCACATGACAGGTCCTTGGTAGAAAGAGTAAAGAAAATATTTATGCATTTTGTTATTAAAATGCTAGCATTTCCTAAGAAAATATTTAGAGTTTGTAAGGTAGAACTGAATCTGGACAACAATTTTGCAGGTGTTAATTTTGATTTTGGAGGGTGGTGGAGGGATAATATTTACACTTGCCATTATCCATCATCTGCCCTAATTAAATAATAAATATATGTTAATAGAGGGTCATCGAGAACCAGGAGTAATTAAGTTGGACATGCATGAAAAGTGTATAATAATGATCACTAAAACCATATTTGTAATATTAGCCAGTGCTCAATACCAGTAAATTGGGAGAGTATATTAGATTCTTATTTCTACATGACTAATTATTCCAAACCCATTTGCTTGTTATCTGATTTTTCTTGAGTCAGGTGTGGGCCTGCCTCAGCTAGGCTCCTCAGCCTGGAGCTCTCCAGTAGAGTGGCAATCAAGGTGTGGGACAGGACTGCAGTGTCATCTGACGACTTGACTTGTCCGGGGAGATCTTCTTTCAAGGTCAGTCACATGAATGTTGACAGGATTCACTTGTCATGGCTGTTGAACCAAGGGCCTCCTTTCCTGGAAGTTTGTTGGCCAGAGGATAATGTCAGTTCCTCATCATGTGGGATCCTATGTAGGGCATCTCTCACTATGGTAGCTGGCTTTACTCAGAGGAAGAGCAAGAAAACCCTGAAGGTGGAATTCAGCCTTAAAACATAACAGACACAATATTTCAGTACTTGGTTATCAGACAGGGGACCTGGCCCTCAGTGGGTCTGCCTAGGGCCAGCAGGTAGTGTATCGTTTCTTGACTTCATGTCAGAAAGATTTCACAACACAATCTCACATGACTAAACGTTTTATTCAAGCTGGGGACAATGAAATAAGGAAGAACTCAGTATAAAAAAAGCAATATGAGAGCCCAGACTGGCTGCTTTAACTAACTGAACAGTTGTAGAAAACAGGCCCCAGGGGACAAGTTCAGGGATTATCTGGAATGAGCTACCACTGCCCATTGTTGCCCAGGCTGCAAGTCTTTTGGGGACCCCTAGAATTTAAAAGATCTGTGCTGGTGGAGACAAAAGAGAGCAAAAAGAGAGAGAAGTGAGTACAGCAGGTGACTCCACAGAGGGAGAGATGCTGTGTCCTTTGTCTTGAGGCTTGCCTCTGTCTTAACAGGTAGAAATGGGGGGGGGGGTCTCATGGGATGGTTTGCGCAAAATATTCAGCAGTTTTCCAGCTGTACTCTTTCAGGGTCATGGTGTCCACTGATTGGTCAATACCAGAATAACTGAATAGGAAAAAAAAAAAACCTTTGGAGGATAACCTGCCTGTTACCACAAGAGCCAAGCATGTGAGGCACATGCTGGTACAACAGGAAAGTCATTTGACACAGATCCTCACTCCTGGAATCTGTGGCATTGTGGATAAGATACGAGACAAATTCATATGAACTACCAAGTCCTGTGGAGGAAATGAAATGGTGAGGCTACTCTCTCAAGGGGAGCGTGCCTGAACCTTGCCTTGATAAGCTCTTATTGCATTCAGTTTGCACAGGAATAAAGCTCATCAATCACTGTCAGGCAGCAACGATTAAACAATAGATACCATTCAAGGAACTCTAAAGGTTTAATCTGAGACAGGGTCAGATAATTAAAAGGTCATATAACTTTGGGAAAATAACTCATGTCCTGCTTGGCCCCTTATTTAAATTGAGGACATTAGAAAATTGGGTTTCATAGGATTTTATGCATTCTTTCTTAGGCCTGATTGCCCTAGGGAACTGACCCCTTCCAGCTCAGGGCTGCACCCACCTCCAGCATTGTTTTAGGCTTTAATCAAACAGGGGAAGTAAGGAAGCTAAGACATTAGGAAACATCCTGAAGACAGAATGGGGACTTTGGCTATGTCATATCTGAGGTGCCAGGGGTTGATGACAACCCCTCTTTCAATAGCCCCCCTGACATCCTTCCCTGAGAACCCCCATGATCATGCTTGTCTTAGGTCATCCCTCCCTTGAGGAATCTCACCCATCATAGGCTAACTGAACATGCATTGAGTACCAGGCAGATTGAAGGAAAAGAGGCTGAGGCGGCTCCCGTGCCAGGGAGATAAGCTTTGTCTCCTTCCTAACTTATAGTCCTAAGGTCACTCACTTTTCCTTAGCCATGGGGGCATTTACAGCTACTGAAACCAGGCAGGGCTGTTCCCAACAGTGGTTTTATTCAGGTGTTGTGTGATCTGGAAGAATGACATATTCTCATCTCAAAGACTATCTCCTCAGCAAGACAAAGATAAATGCCAGTTTGTCCACAGTTCCTGCTCCACATAAAATACAATGCTTGGGAGACCACAAGTGGTTGCTAAGCAGTCATAGCCCCCATCCAGGTAGCTAGGTTCATTCCTGGCTGCTGTTCATTTCAAGCTCCCTCCTGGAAACTGCACGCGGATCTTTCATGGCCATGGGCCTAGTGGCCCATAGGACTGCAAGTTTATTACTGCCAAGAGAGCAGAAGAAAGTATTGACGAGTGTATTAGCAGATGAGCAAGAGTGAGTGACAGGTTTCCCTCTGGAAACCTGGAGGCCACGTGGCCTTAGCAGGTGAGTTCACTGTGTGAGTTCAGGTAATGGGCAACAGGGAGTCACTAACCAGACAGCCTCTTTATTTCCTTGGGATTGGATTAGTTTTGGTGTGGGATGCACCAGCCACTTTCTCAAAATGACCAATCAACTTCCCACACTTTCATGGGCTTCCCATGGGTCCACCTCCCAACCAATCCGTTTTTTCATCCCCGGCTCCACCAACAGGCCTCTTTGCTCCAGCAGTATCCTTGAGATATTTAGACTTCTGTGTTGTACGTACCTGCATTCCCATGGTCCTGTCACCCATCTAGTGTGGGGGTGACTTTCCTCGCAAGTCCCCCTGTGTGCTACGGATGAGAGTAATCATGACTGAGACATGGTGTGATGTGCTTTAGGAGGAGAAGTGGCCATTTTCTCACAGGAAGACGACCATGAGCAGTGGCCATTTTCTCAGGGGAAAGAGGCCAGCAGAGACCAGTTTCTCCAAGGAGAATAAGGCCTCCAGGCCCCTCCTCCAAGGCCTTTTATTGGGTTGTAATAGACAGAAATACTGGGTGGCAAGGATAAAACTGTAGATAACATTTCAAAGAAATCTGAGGGCTTCAGAGTCTGTCAGGAACAGAGTTTAAGGGTTTCCTGCTCAAACCATTAACATATGAATGAAAGCACTCTTAGCAGAACAGATTTCACACGTTTTTCAGGAATTCCTTGTGATGCCAGGTTTTCCCCCTGGACACACTCTAGTAAAGTAAGGAGCTGCACCTCTCCCTGTCAGGTATTCAGGCTTAAAGGGATTAGAGCCAGAAGTGCTTCTCTCAAAGGACATGGAGACTTGGGTTATGTCAAAGCTGGCAGGCGAGAGTCCATTTCTCCCTGTCACATCACACACCCCCCCCACCGCTAAGTCTTGCCATGAAGGCCTCCCAAGTGATCAAGTATGGCTTAGGTTGGCCCTCACTGTCAGGGGTCTTACCCCTCATTGACTTCTAACCAGCCTTTCGGGACAGGGAGAGAAAATTGAGGCAGTGTTTGCTACCAGAGACAAGCTTTGTCTCTTGCAGGTTGCTCGCATTCCAGGGGTCACCCCTCGCCCTTAGCCACAAGGGGTAGAGAAGCAATTCCTAAAGCCAGGTAGAACGGTCTGCAACAATCTGGTATGGGGGAGAAGGGCCCATTTTTCTAATGATTTCACTATTGTTCATGGGCTTTGGCTCAGTTCATGGATATTTCCAGCTTTCCATGCACTCATCTAATGAACCCCCAATGCCACCATCATGGCCAGAGGGGGAGATCGCTCATTGCTCCTCCTCAATATTTTACAGAAATGCCAGAGCAGATGGTCATTTGTCATGGCAGCTGGTCCTGGTACACCCTACCTGATGCTTTTCTGGGCCTGTAGATGAAATACACTGGAAGCCTGGGTACTATGTCTAGTGAGGTGAGCTTCTGTATTTGGCTGTAAATTGCTTGGCTGATTTTTCATCTATCAATCTCAGTTTCCTTACTACACTTATCCTGTCCTACTGACTTGCGTCAGCTGTCTAGTTTTTAATTCAATCAAAAATTCTCTACAGGTTCAAATGTTTTACACCAAGGATGTAAAATCTTTGTTTTTTAAACACATAATTCCCCCTAGTTAGTACTGGTAAGTCCTTGAAAATTTGGACATGAAAGGGTGGATTTTAATTTGATTGGTAGTTTTCATTTTATGGATTGCATTGTTCATTTAAACATCATTTTTGAATAACATTCAACAAAGGAGAAAGTGTGAAAATGTTTTGAAAAGAGCAAATACTAGCTGATATTAATTCAGATACTTTTTCTTAATCATGTTTCATCATTTTTGAACATCCAGTTAAATTCTGAGGAAGTTGCTGCTATATTAATAACATATTTTACACAAGAGGTCTGCATTTTCCACTTGATTTTTAGTCTTCTTATTGTTGCAGGTGAATTCATTCTTTGGATTTATGATATTTGAAACTTAGAATAATTTTAAAAAAGGCATTTGAGACAGTTAATTGAACTTTCTTAAACATTCCAAATTTGTTTTGCTACTGCTGCTAAAATTTACCCTGCTGAATTTAAAATGAATAAGTGCCTATCAATAATAACCATAAATGTAAATGGATTAAATGCTCCAATCAAAAGACATAGAATAGCTGAATGGATAAGAAAGCATGACCCACACATATGCTGCTTACAGGAGACACGCCTCAGGACAAAAGACCATCACAGAATAAAAGTGAAAGGCTGGAAACAAATTTTCCAAGCAAATGGAGAAGAAAAAAAAAAAAAAAGCCGTGGTAGCAATTCTAATATCATACAAAATAGACTTCAAAAAAAGGGCCATAAAGAGAGACTCAGAAGGACACTTCATAATACTCAAGGGAAGAATCCATCAAGAAGACATTAACATCATAAATGTATATGCACCCAACATAGGAGCACCCAAATATATAGGAAAGATCCTAGAAGACTTCAAGAAAGATATTGACAGCAACACAATTATAGTAGGGGATTTTAACACCCCACTTTCAAAAATGGACAGATCTTCCAAACAAAATATCAACAAAGATATAGTAGCATTAAACGACATCCTAGAAGAAATGGACTTGACTGATATATATAGAGCGCTTCATCCCATAGAAGCTAAATACACATTCTTTTCAAATGCACATGGAACATTTTCAAAGATAGACCACAGGATAGGACACAAAATGAGCCTCAACAAATTCAAGAAATTTGAAATCATACCAAGCATTTTCTCTGACCACAAGGGACTGAAATGAGAAACCAACCCCAAAGGAAAAAACCCAAAACACCCAAAATCATGGAGACTGAATGGTATGCTATTAAACATTGAATGGGTCAAGATTGAAATTAGGGAAGAAATCAAAAAGTTTCTGGAAACAAATGAAAATGAACTCACAACAACCCCAAACTTATGGGACACGGCCAAGGCAGTCCTGAGAGGGAGGTTCATAGCAATACAGGCTCACCTAAAGAAAATAGAAACATTTCGAACAAACAGCCTAACCCGACACCTCCAAGAACTCGAAGAACAACAACAAAGACAGCCCAGAGCAAGCACAAGGAAGGAAATAACCAATATCAGAGCAGAATTAAATGACATAGAGACTAAAGCACAATTCTAAGGACCAATGAATACAAGAATTGGTTTTTTGAAAAGATAAACAAAACAGACAAGTCTTTAAGTAGGCTCATTAAGAAAAGAAGAGACAGGACACAGATAAACACAATCAGAAATACAAGAGGAGAGATTACAACTGATACCAGAGAAATACAAGGGACTGTAAGGAATTACTATGAAGAATTGTATGCCAAGAATTTTGAAAACCTAGGTGAAATGGACAAATTTCTAGAAAAATATAATCTTCCAAAACACAATGAAGAAGAAGTAGAAAGTCTGAATAGACCAATAACGGCAAATGAAATTGAAGCAATAATCAAAAAACTCCCATCACACAAAAGCCCCGGACGAGATGGATTCACAGGAGAATTCCACAAAGCGTTTAAGGAAGAGCTAACCCCTATTCTTCACAGACTAATCCAAAAAATCCAAAATGATGGGAAACTCCCAAACTCTTTTTATGAAGCCAGCATTATCCTAATTCCAAAACCAGATAGAGACGCAAAAAAGAAAGAAAACTTTAGGCCAATATCACTGATGAACATAGATGCTAAAATCCTCAACAAAATATTGGCAAATCACATCCAACAATAAATCAAAATACACCACGACCAAGTGGGATTCATCCCAGGGATGCAAGGATGGTTCAATATCCGCAAATTAGTAAATGCAATACACCACATAACCAAAAGCAAAAACAAAAACCACATGGTCATATCAATAGATGCAGAAAAAGCTTTTGATAAGGTTCAACACCCATTTATGATAAAGGTACTCAGCAAAGTGGGAATAGAGGGAACATTCCTCAATATAATAGAGGCCATATATGAAAGACCTACAGCCAACATCATACTCAATGGGCAAAAACTGAAAGCACTAAGATCAGGAACAAGACAAGGTTGTCCACTTTCACCACTTCTATTTAATAGAGTATTGGAAGAACTAGCCACAGAATCAGACAAGAAAAGGAAATAAAAGGCATCCAAATCAGTAAGGAGGAAACAAAACTGTCATTGTTGGCAGATGACATGATAGTGTACATGGAAAATCCTATAGACTCTACAAAAAAACTGCTCGAACTAATAAATGAATTTTGCAAAACAATTGGATACAAAGTCAATATCCAGAAATCAAAGGCATTTCTGTATACTAACAATGAATCAGCAGAAGCAGAAATCAAGAAAAAAATCCCATTCGATATAGCAAAAAGAAAAATAAAATATGTGGGAATAAATCTAACCAAGGAGGTTAAAGACCTGTATGAGGAAAACTAAACAACACTGAAGAAAGAAATCAAGGGAGACACAAACAAATGGAGACGTATACCGTGTTCATGGATTGGAAGAATTAACATCATCAAAATGTTCATACTAACAAAAGCAATTCACAGATTCAATGCAATACCTATTAAAGTACCAATGGCATATTTCACAGACATAGAACAAACACTTCAAAAATTTATATGGAACCATAGAAGACCCCGAATAGCAGCTGCAATGTTAAGAAAGAAGAACAAAGTAGGAGGAATCACAATACCTGATATCAAACTGTATTACAAGGCCACTGTAATCAAAACAGTGTGGTACTGGCATAAAAAAAAAGGCACAGAGACCAATGGAACAGAATAGAGAAGCCAGATATAAACCCAACTCTCTACAGTCAATTAATACTTGACAAAGGGGGCAATAACATAAAATGGGGTAAAGATAGCCTCTTCAACAAATGGTGTTGGGAGAACTGGACAGCTACCTGCAAAAAAATGAAACTCAAGCACCAACTTACATCATACGCCAAAATAAATTCAAGGTGGATAAAAGACTTAAATATAAGCCATGACACCATTAAAGTCCTAGAGGAGAACATTGGCAGGAAAATCTCAGATATTTCACGCAGCAACATTTTTACTGATATGTCCCCTAGAGCAAGGACTATAAAGGAAAGAATAAACAAATGGGATCTCATCAAAATAAAAAGCTTCTGCACAGCTAAAGAAAACAGCATTAAAATAAAAAGACAACCAACTGTATGGGAAAATATATTTGCCAATGATACCTCAGACAAAGGTTTAATCTACAAAATATACAAAGAACTCACAGGACTTCACTCTATGAAGACAACTAACCCAATAAAAAAATGGGGAAAGGACTTGAACAGACACTTCTACAAGGAGGACATACATAGGATCCAGAGACACATGAAAAGATGCTCAATATCACTAGCTATCAGAGAGATGCAAATTAAAACTACAATGAGATACCACTTTACACCGGTGAGAATGGCTATCATAAACAAAGCAATAAACAACAAATGTTGGAGAGGGTGTGCGGAAAAGCGGACTCTGGTCCACTGTAGGTGGGATTGCAGACTGGTACAACCATTATGGAAAACGGTATGGAATTTTCTCAGAAAACTAAAATTGGACTTGCCTTTTGACCCAGCAATTTCACTGCTGGGATTGTATCCTAAGAACACTAAAACACCAACCACAAAGAACCTATGCACCCCAATGTTCATAGCAGCACAATTTACAATAGCCAAGAGTTGGAAGCAACCTAGGTGCCCTTCAGTAAATGAATGGATCAAAAAACTATGGTACATATACACAATGGAACTTTATGCAGCAGAAAGAAAGAAGGAGCCCGTACCTTTTGCAACATCATGGATGGAACTGGAAAGCATTATGCTGAGTGAAATAAGCCAGGTGTTGCAGGACAAATACCATATGATCTCACCTCTAACAGGAAGCTAAACAACAAAGCAAACAAGCAAGCAAAATATAAGCAAAGACACTGAAATAGAGAACAAGCTGACAGTGACCAGAGAGGAGAGGGGAGGGAATTTCAGGGGAAATAAGGGAGGGATTTAGAGGAACCTGTATAAAGGATACATGGACAACAACTGAGAAGGGTGGAAATGGGAGGGAGGGGGAGGTTGGGGGTGGGATGGGATGGGAGTAATAGACAGAAAACTATACTTGAAAAACAATTAAATAAAAAAAATTGAAAAAAACAAACAAACAAAAAAAAAACACATTTCATTGTGTCCCAGCAGTAGTAAAAATTAGTGTTAATAGTTCTTTAAAGAAATCTTCATTCTACAATGGTTTTAGATTTACAGGAAATTTGTAAGTTCCATTCTACCACATACTAACTATTCTGTAATCTTATTTTAGTGTAGGACATTTGTCACTATTAATGCACCGATAGTGACTTATCATTAACTGAAGCCTGTCGTATACTCACACTTTCTTAGTTTTTTTCCTAATGTTCATTTTCCACCCCAGGCTCCCATCCAGGATACATTGAATCATGAAAGGCTTGAAAATGTCTTACTAAGTTCTACTGATGATATAAGAGAGCTCTGAATGCAGATGCTTTAAAATGTCTAAATAATGAGAGGCTCGGTAAATTAGGAATATTTTTTTCTCTGCTAGTAGTTTTGTGTAATTGTACAGGTGGAAAATAGAACCTAATAAACCCCTTCAGAAGTAGGCGCCATTGTGTATCCTGCAAGCAGAACTGTGGTTTAATGCCCCTGTTGCTCCTGATTGATTAATTGTGCCATTCTGGGCATGCCAGTCAATCATTCCCCAGCCTTTTTATGCAAAGGTTGGAGAACATGATTTTGTTTTCCCATCTTCGAGATGAAGACACAAGGATGTGGGCAGAAGTTAGGAATAGTCATAGAAGAGATTTGCAAGTGTACATGATAACATAGAGCCTGGGACGTAGATAATACAAGAGCTTAAGTGCAACAGGCCAGAGTACTGTTTTCTTTTTTTTTAATATTTTATTTATTAACTTTTAGAGGGGAAGGAAAGGAGAGAGGGAGAGAAACATCAATGTATGGTTGCCTCTCGTGCATTCCCTGCTGGGAACTGGCCTGCAACCCAGGCATGTGCCCTGACTGGGGATGGAACCATGATCCTTTGGTTCTCAGGCATGTGCTCAAACCACTGAGCCCTGCCAGCCAGGGCTTTTGGGGGTTGTTGTGATCTCATTTTCATTTGTTTTATGGTATCATATGATTCTTCTCTGATTTCAGTTTTTGACGTAGTCATTGCTTAGTAACATTACTTAGCTGCCATGCCTTTGCTTGTTTCTCAGCATTCTTCTCGATTGTTTTCTAAGTTTCATAGCATTGTGGTCTGAGAAGATGCTTGATGATTTTATTATTTTTAAATTTAAAGACCTGTTTTGTGTTCTACCATGTAGTCTTATCGTAGAAAATGTTCCATGTGCACTTGAAAAGTATGTATATTCTGGTGCTATGGTTGAAATGCTCAGAAGATATCAATTATATCCATTTTTCTAGTGTGTCATTTAAGGGTGCTGTGTCTGTGTTGATTTTCTGCCTGCAAGGTCTACCCATTGGAGTAAGTGGAGTGTTAATACAGAGTCATCCCTGACTCTGACCGTATTTCTGCTGATCTGTCACTTTATGTCCCAATCAGGATTTGCCTCACGTACTGAGGTACTCTTTTGTTGGTTGCATGAATGATTACTAGTGTCCTGGCATGTATAGCTCAGAGGATTGAGTGCCAGCTTGTGTTCCAAAAGGTTGCTGGTTGGATTCCCGCTCAGGGCACATGCCTGGGTTGTGGGCCACGTCCCTAGGTGAAGACGTGTGAAACATAGATGGCAAATGAACTATATATCTCTCTCACATTGATGTTTCTCTCCCTCTCTCCACCACTTCCCCTCGCTCTGAAAGGAAATGAATAAAATATTTTTTCAAAAAAATCTTGACTGTGGTTTTATACTCTTGTTGGATTGTTCCCAATATCATTAAGTAATATCCTTTTTTGTCCCTTCCTATGTATAGGCTTGGTTTTAAAGTCTATATTGTTGGGTCTAAGTACTGCTACTCTAGCTTTATTTTGTCTTCTGTTTAAAGGAAATATCTTTTTCCACCCCTTAACTGTTAGTTTGCATGCATCTTTTGATCTGAGGTGCATCTCTTGGAGAGAGCATATATGGGTCTATTTTTGTTATCCTTTTAGCTGCCCAGTGGTTTGGTTAGCACACTTAAGCTACTTATTGTAAGGTGGTAATTGACAGGTACATATCTGTTGCCATTTTATTTTTTAACTGTTTTTCTCGCTCTTCCCCCTTCTTCTTCTTTTTAAAGCATGCCCTTTAACATTTCTTGCAGCCCTGTTTTAGTGTTAACCCTTTAGCTTTTTCTTGTCAGGGCAGTTCTTTATTTCTCCAGGAATTTTAAACGATAGGCTTGCTGAGTCTTGGTTTTAGATCCTTGCTCTTCATCACCTTGAATATTGCATGCCAGTCCCTTCTAGCCCCAAATGTTTCTGTTTACAATCAGGTAACAGTCTAATCGGAGCTTCCTTGTCGTTAACTATCTACTTTCTCTCTTGCAGCATCAGGGTTCTCTTCTTGTCTCTAAGCTTCGCCATTTTAACCATGATGTGTCTCAGTGTAGGTGTCTTTAGGTCCAACTTGTTTGGGACTCTGAGCTTCCTGCACTTGCATGTCTTTTTTTCTTCAGCAGATTGGGGAAGTGTTTTTTATCATTAGTTCTTCACATAGGTTCTCAATCCCTTGCTTGCTCTCTTCTCCTTCTGGCATTCCCATGGTGCAGATGTTGTTATACTTTGTGTTTCCCACAATAGTTGTTAAGCAATCCTCATTTCTTAAATTCTTTCTTCATTTTGCTGCTCTGCCTAGGTGCTTTTTCTACCGTGTCTTCCAAATCACTGATTTGATCCTCTGCTTCATCTAACCTACTGTTGATTCCTTCCAGGGTATTATTTATTTCAAATAGTGCATTGCGCATTTCTGATTGGTCATTTTGTATAGTTTCTGTGCCCTGTTTCGTGCTGTTGAGGATCATTAGCATCATTACTCTAAACACTCTATTTGATAAACTACCTGCCTCTTTTTTTATCGAGCTCTTCTCCTAGAGAATCAGCTGTTTGTTTACTTTTGGATCAGTGTTTGTGTTTCCATTTAGGCCATTTGTTTGAATTTGTTTATGTATTTGGTTCTGCAAAGACTCTAGTGCAGACGCATGTCATGTGCTCCCTGTCACTGGACCTGGGCTTCTTGGTTGGAGTGTCTGTGATCTGCAGTATGTGGCTCCATCTACCAGGCCTGTGCGTTGGCAGGAAGAAGCAGGCTGTGCACCAAGGAGGGATTTTAATAGCACCAGGCCTGGGAGATGGTCAGCTAATGTCTCAGAGCTCCCACAGGTCTGCCTTAGCTGCTAGGCTTGATCACTGAATAGCCTCCAGCTGTAGTTTAACAGGGTAGGGCAATAGGGCTTCCTGTGGGTGGAGCTATTGCTTCTCCCCAGGCTGATGCCACGTGGAGGGGAGTGCTCTGACCCAGAATGGTGGTCTCTGCATTATGGGAAATGAGTCAGCACAGAGTTCCTGGTGGCTGACCATTCCATTCCCTCCCAGAGCCACAGACCTCAGACTCTTGCATCTCTAGTTCACTCTGTGGTCTCTTTTCTGGTGTCCAGGGTAAGTGGCCGCATATGCAATTTGGTCCATTGGCCCTTTAGGAGGTTCATTGTGTCTCTAGTGGTTTCTCCTTGGTGGACAGGAAACTCACTGCTTTTCACAGTCAGAAGTAATTTGTGTCACTTTTCCAGTTTTCATGCTATAGTCTGGGTAGGGAAGCTTGGGGTTTAGACCCCACACTTCTCAACGGGAACCTTCCTGGCTGCTGAGGTACCCCTCCAGCAAGTTAGCTGCTTCTCCTGGGAGCTGAGCCAGTCCTCTAGTGCCTCCCCCACACTCCCTACCAGTCATGTTTTAGTAGAGTGGTTTCTTTCTTCATGCCCAGCCAGTGTTCAGGAATATTTTTCTGTTTCTTTTTTCTTTTCTCAGGATGATATCTTTAATTTGGTTATGGTTCCAGTTTGGTCCTGGGAGGAGGTTACTATAAGTTCCTCTTAGTTTTCTACCATCCTGAGCTTATCCCAGAGGAAGTTTCTTAATTTCAAGTTTTGATGTTCCTTCTGTATCTGATTGTATGCTATAAATATTTTGTATGCTTTCATTTAGTGAGAACCCAATGTTATTTCACAGACAAATTCTATTAAGAATGAAGAGAAGCCCTGGCTGGTGTAGCTCAGTGGATTGAGCATGGGCCTGCGAACCAGACGATCGTGATTCAATTGCCAGTCAGGGCACATGCCTGGTTTGCCGGTCAGTTCCTGGGGGGGGGGGGCACACCAGAGGCAACCATACATTGATGTTTCTCTCCCTCTCTCCTTCCCTTCCCCTCTAAAGATAAATAAATTAAATCTAACTTTTTTTAAGTTTAAAAAATAATCAAGAGAAGACACTTGATAGAGTCTACTGACATTTTATTTTTATGAAATTGAAGGTGCTTGTAAGGAGTAAGTTAATTTTGAATAACAAGCATTTTAGGAAAAGTGATTTCAGTGGCTACATGTTTCCTAAGATTTTATGTGTTTATTTTTAGGGAGAGAGGAAGAGAAGGAGAGGTGGGGAAACATCCATGTCTGGTTGCCTCTCACATGACCCTCCCCAACCAGCCAGCAACAGGGGCATGTGCAACGACTGGGGATTGATCAGGCCACCCCTTGGTTCTCAGGCCCAAGCCACTGAGCCAGGGTTATTTGGATATATGCACCAAAATATGTTCTAAGTATTTCTGACTTTTGTCTGATAGGAGGAACTTACTTTGAACAGCCTTTCACTTCCTGTCTTATAGGTGTTTGTACTTCCTGGGAAAGCCTTAGCATGATGCTGTGTTTGAGCATGTCAAAAAGAAAATGACCTGCTCTGATATGGATAATTGGGGCCCGATGTTAGCTAATGAAGCACAGGGAAAAGTTTTCTGGGAAGTTCACCAATGGAACCCCAGCTAGAGTGTGTGCACCTTTTGTCAGCAGTACTGCAAACTTTGGTGCTGTCAGAAGGGGTGAAGATGAATAGCACCACCACCTCTGATGTGTATTATGCTTTTGCTCCCATTAAGTTGCCCACAGGATGGCTTCTGGTATGTGGAAGGACTGTTTACCCATATGTTCCAGCAAACAGTTGTGAGGGACCGTGCTCTGTGGGAAGACTGATGGTGTTTCTGCCTTAGAAGTCCCCTCACACCTCATTGTAATGTTCTTCTTAGTCTGTGTGAATATGTGTCTCTATCCATATTTGCAATACCAGCCATGGTAACCTATGTGAATGTAGAAATAAGCAGACTACCCTGCACTATGGCAAAATATTTCAATGCCACCTCGCAAGCCATCAGTGCCATTAGTCAGGAATGAGGACAAGTTAGAGGATCAGTAGTAGTGAGTTATGTGGCCATTGACTACCTTCTTTTAAGACATAACAATGGACATGAAGAATTTAGAGGATTCTGCTGTTTCAAGTTGTGACCATATAGAATAAGACGTTTTAAAACTAACAGTGGGGGAATGATGGAGGACTCAATTTTAGTTTAAAGTAGATAGTTAATAAGCCTAGTAGGTCATGCGTGTGTTAAAGCTGTTGTTTCAGGAACTGCAGGTACTGCAGCTCACCACCCCCAGGGGAGACAGGGCAACACAGCCTGGGGCACAGCTGTAGTGAGTTCCACAGATATAGGAGCCATGGTGTTCCAGGCAGAGACAGAGCACTGCCCGCCCAGCCCCTGGGACAACTAACCACCCAGGGTGAAAATCCTGCAGTTTGTTTATTCTAATTTTCCCTTAATCTCAAAACCACTTGAACCCTGTGTTCTCTGTTGTATAAAAAGGCTGGCTTGAGAGGAAATGTGGGGCTGTCCCTTAGGATACAAACCCACCTTGTCAGATTGCCAGCCATCTTAATAAAGCACCGATAAAGATTCAGTTCCTGACTCTGCTTCTTGGGTCCAGTATGTGACAGCTAGCACGAACTCCAGCTCGTCCAATTTCAGTTTCACTAGAAGCCACTGGGAGGATTCCCAACACAATGAGCAACTTCAGGGGCTTGGTATGTTTCTAAGTTGAACAAAAGAGCATGGGCAGGTTTTGGGCTGGTGGAGGACAATAAATGAATATCCAGTAATGTCATCCCCTTAACGTGAGTACCTGAAAATGAGGCGAAAGTGGGCTTTAACTTCCCAAGCTCCAAAGTGGGACTTTAGGCTTGTTTAGGTTTGTATTCCACACTCTTTCCCACATATTCTGGTACCTCTTCTACCTCTATTTCTCTGCATCCGATTCATGGGAGGTCAGCCCATGGGCATTATGGAACACTATCTCATTCACACCTTAGGGTGCCATTGGGAAATGGTGTCTATCTAGCCTCACCCTCAATGTACATGTTGGAAGACTGGATGGCCCTGAAAGGCTTCCTCAAGACACAAAACTGGTGAGAAAAAAGAGTTCTGAACTCAGCTTTTCCCCCCTAGCCATTTACCTGATGCATGCCAAGAGAGCTGTGGAGCAAACTGTGTTAGGTATCAGCGGACAGATATGGAGGTGACACGGGAGGGGCTCAGCCCACAAGGACTTTGGGAGACTCTGATTGGAGGAAGGGGATCAGGTCATAGGACCTTGAAGAGGATGACCTCACTTCCTTTGTGACATACCCACAAGAGAGTTTCAAGTCTGGTAACTATGCAACCACCTGCTACAGACACGTTCCTATCCAAGTCACTTTATTGCACACAGTCAGGACACTAAGACATTTCTGTGTTTGTTCCCCCCTTTTTTGAGGCTCTAGGATAAGAAAAGCCCAGAGTCAGAAATGTTTCTCTTGCTTTAGACATTAGCGCAAGTGCCTTCATCATCAACCCCTCCCACCACGTGGCAAGATACACCCTTGAGGTAATGGTGGGCAACCCAGGGAAGGTGCGTCCAGGCCAGGCCCCACTGGGGTCCCACTTGGGCCACATCACAACACTTAGCCCTTTTCCTGCATATATGTATGTGTTGCGTGTCTTGCGGGAATCAGGATGAGGGGTGTTCATTCTAGGTCCAAGATGGTGGTGAGGTGCTAGAAACCTGAAGAGACTGTTACATTTAATCCCAGGTCCTGGCAGGCAGGATGGGAAGGTGACTGCTGGATACCAAGGTCTTCTAACACACTGGTCCCTAAAAGTGTCATTCCATTCCTTCCCTGACTGGAGGTGTTTTCAGGTGCACCTCTGTGCCTGCTTGCTGTGGGGAGCAGCAATTGTGGGAATCACCCACAGTGACAGTGCCCCAAGAGGCCCACGACTATATGTGTCTCCATTTTTCCAGAACTCCAGTGACAAAATCGTGGAGTAGTTGGCCGAAGGGTTCACTTATGCCTTCAACTTAGGACGGGGCAAGTGAACCAGGCCAGGAACCCTGTCCACTGCCATTCTGAGGTGAGAGCAGACCCATACTCAGGACCCCAAGATGACAGGTGTAACCATAACCCTGATTCAATTCTGGGGCCTCAAGACTGTCATATGCCCACTCCTAATTTAATGTACATGTACATTTCTACTAATCAGATATCTTTTACGGTAGAAATCCAGCCTTCACATATGTTAGAACTATTCAAAATTCTGGCTCTGCATTTATTTTACTTTTTTTAACAACTGTAACATGTACCCTGTGGAGGAGTCAGCTCTACTGGCCTTGAACCTCTTCAGGTCTACACATCATCAAATATACGGGGTGGTTTTTGTAAAACACCAAACATTGCAGGGATTACCATACTTGATGCACTTGTCTGTAACTTGACATCTGACAGAGCACACACCATCCTCAGCAAGCCAGGTCAGGAGATGTGGCCTTGGTCACTGCCATGTTAGCCTATAAAGAAAGGTGTTTTCGTCAGTGATTCAGCCTTTTATGGTTAAAACTTTACATGGTGCCATTGTGTTGCGATTTCCGCAGGGTGACTGGATACATGTTCACTGTGTCCTGGTAGACTGTGCCAGTTTGCCAAGTCTGCCATTACACAGGACCACATAATGTGTGGAAGGTTCCCTGATGAGAGCACTACCCAGCTCCCACATTCTAGAGCTCCAATGATGACGTCATGCCACAGCTGCTCCACATCCCCAGTACACCAAATAACAGGACAGGGTGCAGGGGCTTCAGGCCAACACCATTGTCCAATGCATGTCTCAGGTGAGAGCTGGGCTGGGGGATTAGTTAAACCCAGGAACCCAAGGTGACCTGAGTGGGCCAAGATCTAGACTCAAATATTGCCATGGCTTCTGTAAGGTCTTCCCAGTGCCTTTTATAAAGTTCCCACAACCCCATGCAGATAGGAATCTGGACCTCCACTTTTCGCACCAAGTATATTGGATAGGGAAAATACACTTCTCACATATTTGAGGGAATATTAGAGGGAAAAAATGTGTTGCAATTCACGGTAGGCTATATGAACGCTTACCATTTGCTGTCTCTGTTGTTTTTACTACCTCCTCCTAGTTTCAGGGGGAGTAGTCATCTTCACTGTCCTTGAAGACCTCCAAAACTTGCACATCATCACACTGGTTAGGGGGGCGTTGTACTGAAGATGAGAAAGTAGAGTGTTTTATTGTTTTCTGCAAACTTTCACGTAATGATCAGGGGAAACTTGCAATCCGTCCAGGTTAGGAGATGTGACTTTGTTCATCTCCGTAGTATACGGTAAAGGAGGTAGTTTCCTCAATGTGAAGTCATTCGCTGAACTTGGACTTTGACATCATTTAATTCTGCTTCTTCAGCAGGGCTGCCTGAAACATCCTCATTGTTTCTTGTAGTTTGGATCAGTGTGTCAGGGCTGCCATAAGGCAGAAGCACAGGTTGTTTAGGGTACTCCTGATGCCTTCTGGCCTGGTACAGTGTTTACCTTTGTACGGTGTCAACAGAGACACCATCCAGGACCCAGTGAACGGGTTCAACTACTCTACCTTTCTTGAAGAGGGGGAGGTTCATTAGGCTACTGAAAACAGCCAGTGTCAAGCTGAGGTGAGAGCTGACGCCGAAGGATCTCCACATCCATGACCCCAGGATAATCTTCTAGTGCCCATAAACTGACTCAATCTGGGGATGTCCCTAGAAAACCCCAGTGGTTCTACCTACAATGTCCCACACTGCCATGTGCAGAGGATTTTGATCTTCCACTTCTCCCTCCAGCTATAAGTGGGGATAAAAATACAGTATTTGCATTAATAGAAATGTCAGAAAACATGTTTTTGTCACAGTAGATCAAAAGCATATTTATATTTTTCTTGATCTTTTTTGGTAGTTTTTGTCCTTTTAAACTACTGGCCCCGGATATTCTGAGCAGGAGTGAGGTCAGCATTCTTGCAGACTTCTACAATAGTGGAGATTGTTTGCCACAGCTTTGCAGCCTCCCAGTGCTGGTGGACATGGTGTGATTCACCACAGATGCCATGTCAACAGTGCTTCTGGGATCACTTAAGTGTATCCGATTGACTAAAAGATTGCCAAGCCAAACACAACATAAGACCTTCCTGGGTGACGTGTAGAGCAAACGGTTAATTTTTCACAATTCCAGAGGAGAAGGGTTGGAAGTGAGGGTGTCTGCATGGCTAGGTTCTTTTATCAGGTGTATCCCTTGCTCGTACATGGCTGCCTTCTAATTCTGTCACGTGGAATCATCTCTGTGGTTCCATGTGTCCTCTTTTCCTCTTCTAAAGTCACTAGTCATATTTGGCTACGACCCATACCACTGAATTCTCATAACTTTAATAACCTGCTTACAGATATACTGAGATGTAGGCATGTTCTGAAGTTCTAGGGGTTTTTAGGTCGTGGAACCTTGGTGACACTCTAAAGACCACACTGTTTACCTGTACTGTCCTCAGATGGAAGGACATGCACAGGTTAAATTTGAACAGCTGGATCCAGATCCCAAAATGAAGAGTCTGTAGCATGGTAGTGCCAAGAGAACTTTCATGATGTTGGCTGCTGTCTTGCACCCAGCCTGGAGGGAAGTTTTCTCATTCCTTTAAATTTAGGGCAATACGGGGAAAACAGAGGCAGCTGTAAATGAACAAATTAAAATTAAACAAATTAAACAGAAGAAAAAATCAAACAATCTGATTTCAGCGTGTCCAAGGCAATCCCAGTGATCCTTGGTTTTCATTCGCCCCCAGCATCATATGACTCATCTGTCAGCTTGTCCCCATCCTCAGGGCTTGGACCTACCTGAGTCATCTGCTTGGACTCCTTCCTGGTGACCAGCTTTCTCCAGCCGGGTGTCACCAAGCATTTGCCCTGTGCAATTTCTGCATCTCAGAATGACCTTTGAGGGAAAATAGCGTCATGGCAGAAGTCACTGGGTTTCACAGGCTGTGTTTCTCCCTCATGCACACAATTCGCAAATTGGGAGGGACAGTGTTTCCCATCCATTTCCATCCATGTCAGGGACATTTAAGTCTCAGGTAGCTAAGTGGTAACGTCATGCATCTGTAGCTTTGGACGGTTCTCAGTTCTAACATGAGTGACTTTGAGGAGCCATTTTACATCCCCAAACCTGTGTGATTTCTAATGCGGAAGCTGCTAAGGTCTCACTGATACAAAGTTATTCATAGAGACAGAAAGTCCATATTCCTCCCCTGAAAAAGTTGCCTAGATAGTAACAATGACATCAACAGCCCCGTCAACCAAACTTAGATGGTACTTTATAACCTATTTACTAAACCTTATTCAGTGTGAGTACTCCTGACCCTTTTCTTGCACATGTCTCTGAGGGGTTGGGAGTTTCAGGTGAGCTGCTGAGCTCAGTACTCATGATTCATGGTGATGTCACTGAGGGGATGCCTATCCTCGTCCCACCCAAGGTACAGCTGAGTTCATGTGCCCTATTTTCACAACAGCACATTAGACTTTACTTCTTTTATGGCTGGGCACAGAGGGCACCTATGGTTGATTTAACCATCTGGCTAACAAGTGAAATGAGTTAATTTCTGGAGGATGAGAATTTTTTTTATGCTGACTACATTGGCCTTACTATAGTCAGGAAGAGAGTCTACAGAGACAAGCTTCTCTATGAATGTAGGTTAAGAACATGGTGGAAAGGCTTCAACCAAGTGCCTGAGTTTGCTCGAGGATTTTCCGTATACATCAAGGGTGTGGGTTCAGTCCCCACTCAGGGCACATATGAGACTTGAGCAATGAAGCATAAATCAGTGCAACCAATCAATGTTTCTGCCTCTATCTTTCTCTCTCTCCCTTAAATAAATAAGTAAACAATTTGTTTTTTAAGAAAGAATTGGAGGCCTAGTAAATTCGAGGTGAGCCCACTTGCTTTAGCCCCCAGCATAGATTTAGCTTTTAGAGCACTACTCCATGTTGATGCCATGGCCTGTTTGGTAGAATTTGTTCTCTCTATTCTGTAAACCTCTGGTTTTTCCCTCTTTCAAACCATTCTCTACCTCCCTGCCCTAGAGGATCCTTGGAAAATGTAAGTATGCCTTTTATTTAAAACTTACATAGGTTCCCTGCGGCCATTATAAATAAGTATTAAATCCTTAGTATATCCTTCAGGAAATCCATAATCTGACTTTTACTTCTTCTTCCATTGGAGTCTCCCCTTTCCCCCCCATTAGTCTGGTCACACTTTATCACTGCCTTTAGAGCAGGCTCTTAAACAGCAGCTTACAGTTGTGGCATGTCTTGTGTTGTACAGTTTCCTTCTGGAACTGTTGAAAGGATATTGATACTTCTTTCAAGGACACCCCATCTTTCCACTATCCTCCTGTTTGCTCTGCCACTTACACATTTATTGAAATATCATGAAGTGATACAACCTTGCCCACCATTAGAAGCTTTTGGATCTCATTTAGCATGGATGCTGAGCATTGTAAGTAACAGAATGCCATTGTTCCCTCATGGTCACAACTGTGGCCAGACATCAGAAGGTGACAACAGCTCCCAAGATACATTTTGAAGCAACTCTTCTATTCACTAGTTATTTTTTTTTATGTAGGAGAAAAAAACTTCCTCAGAAATCAGCTACGAGGGTCTCTTACAGGACCCCCAGGCCAAAACTGTGCCAACAGAAAAGGACGTGGTTCACTCTGCCATCTAACTGCTAATGAATGAGGCTGCTCCTGTGCAAAAGGAGGAGGTCTTGTAATGGCCAATGGAAAAAAGTATGATTGTGATCTTCCTGTTTATATTGTAACCACTGACGGCCCTGTAATTATTTCTATGCAGAATTGTGGAGAGAAAGGTATCCTGCAGTCCAGGGAGAGCATTTCCCATTTATTTGCTAGGATCTCGAACTCTCTGCTTATTATGGCCCTCATTAGCCACCTAACTTTCTAAATTAACATTTCATGAATTAAAATTAAGTGAATTTTAAAATTATGCTTAAGTTGGCAGTTAATTTTTTTTCTTTCTTGTTGAAGACATTATGCACTCAGTGCCTACAACATTGTGGCTGAGCCAAGAGAAGTTCACAGAGATTACTGACCCTGTGGAGGTAAACAGAGGGCACAGTCACTGTCTCAAGGGAAGAGTGCCTCAGAGCCCCTTGGCCACTCTCTCAGGAGGAGAGCACGTCCACCCTTTCTTTGACAAGCTTTTATTGCTTTTCTGGGCTCATTACTTTGTGAACTGTCCTCATTTACTATGCATAGGCTTCCCATTTGTGGTTACCTTTTACAGAAAAGAAGGGAGAATATCATGTTATTTGCATCAAAAAGAAGAATGTCTGCAAACGTAAAGGGAAATATGTTTGAACTGGTTACACTGGTCCTTGGAAGGGTTAGCATAGATTTCAGGAAGTTACTTGAAAGATAGGCAGTCAACATTTTCTGCCTCAACTTAGGGTGAAGGAGTTTTAGCAAAAAGCAAGTATCAAAGTGGCCTGGGTACAATGCAGGCCTGATTCCCTCAGGAGAATATATCCATAGGCATGAGTCTTTTGAACCAAGCATCATTTCCCTCTGGCCTTTCCAAGTGGGAGATGGGCCCATAACATGCAGTACAGTCTACTATATTGTGTGATTACATGGTGTGTACTGCCTTGGTTATGGACCCTGTGGTTTTCACTAATATCCATCTATCTATCTATATATATCTATATCTATATATCTATATATATCTATCTATCTATATATATATATATATATATATATATATATATATGTGTGTGTGTGTGTGTGTGTGTGTATATCTATATATCTATATATCTATATATCTATATATCTATATCTATATCTATATATATATATATATATATATATATATATATATATGAAATGTGTCCCCACTCAGAGCAAGATATAAACATCCGAATGACTGCCTTTGCATAATCTAACCTTATATTTGTATGGATATACATGAATAGCTCTCATTTTACACAGCACCCTTTCTTTTGAAATACTCACCCACAAATTGCCCTTAAATTGTTTTTGCTAAAAGTTTTTGACATATCGGTCTTAATTTTATTTATACAATGTTTCAGAGAGTCACTGAATTGCATGACCCTGAAGTAGGACTAGAGATGTTTACCTCATTTCCATAAAATCGTGCTCCAATGGAAATAAGGCAGGATAGGGAGAAGCTAGAAAATCCCTGGGTATTTGGAATGGTAAAAGTGAAAGAAGAAAAAATTTAAAAGCCAAACAATTTTAAAAACATACAGGAAGCTAGTGAATCACAAGACCGTGTCTTCCCTAACCAAGGACCCTTGAGAGCACGTGGTTTTTACTTCTCTTCCCTAACAGAGCTCTAACCCCTGTTTAAGAGCCAGAACACAAACAAAAATAATGCCATTTGTGCCATGCAAATACAAGAATGAAAGAAGGCAGGGGAATAAATAACAAAAATCCAATTAAACCCAGATTGACCCAAAATAAAATAAAGTAGCAAAGCATGACAAAGAAGAAGCCCCAAGTCACCCTATGTGCACCTTTAGTTACATCAGCATAAAAAAAAAAAAAAAACGTACCAGGAAAGCTAATTATATATATATATATATATATATATATATATATATATATATATATAATATCATATATATATAATATTATATATAATGTTATATATATATATTTTTTCCCCCTGAACACCTCCTAGAAGATTCTCACCTGCAGATGGAGGGGAAAAATACTCTGTAGACAAAGAGCCCGTGTGGGTTCCCTCTAGGGCACTTCCAGGCCTCCTCTTGTGCCTGAACATTTTACTTCCTAAACTGTGAAGGTCCCTATGAGACTTGGAACCAGGGGAGCATCTGACAGTGCAAGTGCTCTTGGGCTGATATGTGATTCTGTGTTTGGCTTCTCCATTAACTAAAGGCAGTGTCGGCTTGGCTCACTTCTTTTCTCTAAATTTTGTAAGGAACCAAAGAAGAGCATCACACATGCTTTTCCTGTTACTTTCCATGGCCCAAGTAATTCCTTTCTTTCAGTGTCTTTGCCTTTAACATACACACTTTCAAAGTACCTGAACGTGTGTTGTGACATATTTTCTTTACAAGGTCATGAAGCTGCACCACACAGGCCGGACTGAGACCAAGCTTCTCCAGTGTTGGGCCACCTCAGTAACACAAACATCACCTATTCATAAGTTGAGTAGTTTTGCATAACAATTTCTGGGCTCAACAATGAAGAAAATTGACTATGTAAGATTTGACTGGATGAGGTTCTTTTGAATTATTTTAGTTACACTTTAGTTGCATCCAAAGAAATGTTCTTCCAACCTTAATGATTTTAAATATTGGTAATAGCTACTCTAGGGGTTTTTGTGGCTCAAATATCAACATAAACATGGAGGAAAGAAAAATGTAATCCAGTAAATATTTTGGGCTTTTAATGAAACCATTTCTAGATATAAAATGGACCTTTAAAGTCTCAGGTGTAATAAATAATAATGTTCCATCTTTCCATATGTTATTTCGAATACTTGACAGTTGTGTGAAAACCAGAAATATACTAAGCAACAAAGAAAGACAGTAACTTGTAGTCATCCCACTTTCTAGATATTACTAGTGTAGCATCCCACTTTCTAGGTGTTACTAGAGTAACACTTTTTAAATCTTACTGCTGTACCATTTTGGTGTATACATTTCCAAATTTGCTTTTACCATTACTTTATATCTCTATAAAGATCCTAAAATATCGGGAACCTATCCATGTGGAAGGGCAAATGTAATCCAACACTATTGGAAAGCCAACAGACACATGTTGGCACACAGGACGACAAACCCACTGATCGGCTTTCCCGTAGGAAATGAGGCCTGCGTTATGCCTCAAAAGAAGCAGTCTGCTTTGAGGCTTGCTCTTTCTAAAGCTCCCTCACCCTGAGTTGAAGCAGAAAATGCTTACTGACTATTTTTAAATTCACTTCCTGAAGTCTTCGCTAATTCATCCAGAATGTAACCAGATCAATCACTCTGATTGTTCTCTTGCATTTGCAACATTTTCCTTGTTAATCTGTAAGTAGTAACAGCTTCCTTTCCTTTTTTATCTCTAAAATGTAATTACCTAAGGCAAACCTAAGCATAATGAATGAGAGCCTTCTTTGATGTATGCTACTAGAAAGCCAATAAAAGTTTTTCAAGGCAAGGTTTGATGCCCTCTCTCTCTCAGAGAGTGTCTGTGCCATCCCTTTTTATCCTCAAGACCTCTGTAGTCTGTGTGCATTTGTTTGTTGCATCCACAACATACAGACCCCCCTGGATAGAGTCCACATCACTACAATTTAAGTCTGTTGTAGATATTATTTTTAAAATATATCGCATTGTGAGAATTTTCCACAACACACCACCACATGTGTGTGTGTGTGTGTGTGTGTGTGTGTGTGTGCAATTTATAAATACACACACACACACCCACGTATATATTCTCAATTCCTGGTTAGTAGCCTTTGTGCTACTGTTGTCACGTAGTTTACATTTATGCAAGATTTACTCAGAGTACATTGTTATGATTACATAAACCTTACATTTGCTTTTAGACCAATTAAAATAAAAACATATATTCTTTAAACCCTCATTTGTAATTTCTCATATTTCATTTCTCAATGAAAATGTAAGTTTCTGAATTTCTTTTCTCTAGAGTAAGACAAAATGTAGCATTTTAATGGTTTCCTTCAGATTTTCCCTCCCTTATTTATTTATTCATTCATTCACTCCATTCATTCATTCATTTTGGAGAGAGGGAAAGGGACAAGGGAAGGAAAGAATCATCGATCGCTTGTGTCAAGCTCATGCTCACTGGGCACCTGACCCACAACCAAGGCCTTTACTCTGACAGGGAATTGAACCAGTGATCCTTCAGTTTGAAGGACAACACCCAAGTCACTGAATCACCCTGCTCTGGGATTTTTGTTATCCAAGAGCGGTGATTTTTCCTGCATGGATTCTTCTCATCTCTCTCTCTCTCTCTCATGGTGGCTCCTCATGTAGTTTGGGAGTTGGATGCATGCAGTGTTTTGATGATTTCAATTTAAGTTTGGGTTCATTGTTGGCAAGCCTGACATTTTTATGAAGTGTTTCCATGCTCATGGGTGTGGAAGTGTTCCTAAGGAATAGCTTGATATTTGCTTCGGTCAGGGTGTCCACTAATCCGGACCAATCTTCATGTTTAATTTCCAGGCTGTGGTTCCTGCTCTCTGTAGGTGCTATAAATTCATCTCTGCACATCTTATAGACTGAGGTGGCCATTCTTGCAGGGAACTTTCTTTTTAATGCAAGGCATTTGCTGACTGAAACATTTCTTGCTGCTTCCTAGGACAAGTGCACAGAATTCTGTTGTATGCTCTTTAGTTCTTCAACATATTTGCACATGAAGCAGGTGTCTCAGTCCCAGCTGAGTTCTCTATTTTCCTCTCCTCCTCTGGATCGTTAAATATCAGTTTGGGGACCACATCTGAAAACCTTGTGCAGCCCCATGGCAAGAGCTTGGGTTTCATGTTTGGAGTGTTGTCTTCATTTCTGATGCCTAAGGGGGAGGTTCGCCACTCATTGTTAACAACATATGATTTTATATCTTACAGTTGTATAATTTGGTTCTGCATGATTCCTCTGCCCATCATACTTAATTCCTTTTCTAGCCAGCTAGATTGACCATGTTGTTTGAGGGAGATGAAATGCAACTCACATGTGACCAGAATTTTGGTGGCAGCTGAAAATCAGACGGTCCTTTTTCTGAAAATCAGAAAAATCAGACATTTCTTTAAGAAACATACAGTTCAAAGTCCACTGGATCTGTCACTTTCCTTAGTTACTTGGATTAACGAAAATAACTTAGTGAGGAGGACTTCCAGCCAAGATAGAGGTATAGGTAGATCCACTTTGCCTTCTGGCACAACCAAAAAGAAGGGTCACAACAAATTTAAAAATAAAGAACAATGAGACCTGTCAGGAAACCAAAATATATAGAGGTCCCACAACCAAGGAATGAAAGAAGAGACATTCACCCAAATCGTTAGGAGGGGTGGAAGTGGACAGAATGGACAGAGAGAACTTGCAGCAAGGTGGCGACTGGAGGACTGTGCGAGGCGATGGTCCTGCTGGTGGACTGAGTGAGGAAGTGAGGTGGAGAGTAGGCGGTCTCACATTTGTATGCAGCTAGCTAAATTGGGAGGGACAGCTTGGGAGTGACACAGACCATGCCACCCATTGTTTTGGTGTGGAGTAATAAAGAGCAAAAGTATCTGACTTAAAACACCTCTAACAATTCTGTCATTTGGACAAACTCCAAGCCTTACAGGAGAGCTCCTTGAAGAGACCCACAGGGTACTAGCATGTACACAGTACCACCCACCTGGAAAAGAGCTCTACAAGGCCCCTATATGCTCGGGGGTAGTAGAGGAAGTGACTGAAAGTTAGCTGAGAGCTGGGTGAGACCCATTGTTCTCTCTCAGACCCTTCCCCCAAGTACACCACCACAATGTAGCCAGGTGTGTTTCCCCAGCCTGGCAAATAACTAAGGCTCCACACCTAACTTGTATAACAGGCACATTGAGAAAAAAAGATCACAGCTTCAGAAAAAAAAATGCAGCTAAGTAATGAAGAGAAAGCCAAGCTATCAGATGAACATTTCATAACACCAGTAACCAGGATACTCACAGAAATCATTGAGTATGTTCTCAAAATACAGGAAAAAGTAAAGGCTATGAACAGTGAAATAAAGCAAAAGGTAGACTGAGTTCACAGTGATGGGAAGAAAATTGGGACTCCAAAGAATGGTTTGGAGGAGAAGGAAGAAGTAAACATTCAACCGCAAGAGAATGAAGAAGCAAGATTGTTGTGTTTTTTTTTTGTTTGTTTGTTTTTTGTTTTTTGTTTTTTAATGAGGAGAGTTTTAGGAATCCCCAGGACAAATTTCAACATTCCTACATCAGACTAATGTTGGTACCAGAACGGGAGGAGGAAGAGCAAGAAATTGAAAATTTATTTGAAAACATAGTGAAGAAGATCTTTACTATTCTGGCAAAGAAAAGGACATTTCCAGGAAGTGAAGGAAGCTCAGAGAATCCCCCAAACACTTGGACCCAAGGAAGCGCATACCCAGGGCACATCATAATTATATCACGCAAGATGAAAGGTAAGGAAATAATGTTAAAAGCAGCAAGAGAAAAGGACACAGTTCCTAAAACAGGACTTGCCATGGGATTGTCAGCTGATGTGTCCAGGAAACGTTGCAGGAAAGAATGGGCTGGAAAGAAGCATTCAAAGTCATGAAAAGCAAGGGACTCCTTCCAAGATTGCTCTATCCTCCAAAACTATCATTTAGAAGGGAAGGGCAAATAAAGTTCAGAAGGGCAGATAAGTGCTTCCCAGATAAGGTCAAATTCAAGGAGTTCAGTATCAACAAGTTTTTTTTATATAAAATGTTAAAGGGATTTGCCTAAGATAAAGAAGAAGATCAAAAATACCATCAATAAAATGACAACAAACTCACAACTCTCAACAACTGCACTTACAAAAAAAAAAAAAAAAACAAGCAAACACAAGCTCCCACCCCCAAAACAAAGAAGGAACTATGGAAATAACTAGAACAGGAATGGATTCAAAGAAATAGAGATCATGTTGAGGTTTATCAGTGGGGAGGGAGAGGGGGAGAATGGGGTGGGGAATACAAGGAATAAGACACATAAATGTTAGGGACCAAATTGATAGAGGGGGTTTAAGAAAATTATGGGAATTAAGAACCTAAAAAAATTATATGTATGATGTATGGACATGAATAAACATCAGGGAAATGCTGGGAGAACTGGTACGTGGTGGAGGTAAATAAAGGGGTGAGAAAAATAGACCTGTAATAGCGTGGTCAGTGGAACCTATTTCAAAAAGAAATTTAGCAATAATTTCTTTCTCTTCTAGACCACTTGACTGATTTGTGAATACAAGGCTACACCTACTTTGACTTGTACACCTTGATGACCCCTGAAAGCAGTGTCAGCCAGTAATAAGGTTGGAGAAGAGAGTCGCTATCATCTGGAATGTCTTTGCGTTAAGATTCTCTTTATCATTGGCCAGGTTTTTCTCATCTGTAAATCCAAGATATTCTACTAAATTAACTGTAAGGTTGCTTGCATGTTAAAAAATAACAACAAACATAAACCAAGATTTCAGAAACACTATGTGGTTGAGATACTATAATTTTGAGGTTGATAAACTAAACAGATTGCAAAGAGAATTGTTAGACACTGTACCTCTACTTGGGTCTGGATGAAAACTGGCCAGATCCCATTTCTGCCTGCTGTTTTTATTTTAAAGAGCCCATGGCAAGAATTTAATAACATCTATAATTACTGTTGCTGTAAACAGTGCCTTTGATATCCGACCATTGTCTTTGTATCCTGCGATTTAGCAAAATTCACTTATTACGTTGAGTATTTTTTGTGGACTCTATTATAGATTTTTCTATGTAAACTATAATGCCATCTGCAAATAATGAGTTTTCCTTCCTCCTTCCCAATTCTGATGCCCTTTATTTAGTTGTCTTGCCTGATTGGTGTGGCTAAGGCTTTCAGTAATAGTTGAATAGATTTCACCATAAGTCAAAGTGGTGAAAGTGGACACCTTTGCCTTGTACATCGTTTAGGAGGAAAGGTTTTTGTTTTTCCCATGAGTATGATGTTGGCTGTAGGTTTCCCCTCCCTATATGACCTTTATTATGATGAGGTATGGCTCCTCTGCTCCCACTGAGTGTTTTTAATCATAAATGTGTGCTGTTCTTTATTAAATGCTTTTCCCATTTATTGATGCAATCACGTGATTTTTGTCTTTTTTTGTTTATATGATAAATTATGTTTCTTAACTTCCAAATATTGTATAATTATTGTGCTTCTGGGACCAAATGAGTTTGTCAAGTCTAGATTATTGAAACACAAATTGAAGCCATGTGCCAGTTCATATTTTTGAGAGGTCTTCTTGGACTAAGCTGTCTTGTATCCTACTAGGAAATACAAATTTGAGCAGCTGGTAAGGCAGCATCACCTGACATTTGGAGGAGGGTGGGCCCAGCTGAGGACAAAGCAGGCCAGAATGGCTGGGCATCATGCTAATGCCACACCTTTAAGATTATTAGAAAGCCACCCTCTGAATTTACTGATACCCACCACTAAGTCTAGATTTCTCTAAAGATAGTTCCAAATTAGGAGCAAAAGAGAAGATAATTTTAAGGTATGGATGGAAGAAATTATTTAACAAGTGTTCTCTTTGTAGCCTTAAATTGTTGTTTTTCCTGCCACTAACCATATAGATGGGTGGTTACCATTTTTTATTGATGATGGTGAATAGAAAGTAATGGCCAGTCTGAATTTAATTTCAAACATATGGCAAAATGGAATTCATTGTGCAGATGAAGATAGTGATGACTTATTTTCAGGAAATGCCTTTCTTGCTTTTTTCATCATGGTGCAGTAATGCCGGTGGAGCACACCATGGGGGCTTCCAAAACGTTTCTTTTCCAGTATTTTCATTCCGATTTTTTCACCCTTTGCGAAGTGCAGGTCTGGATTTGTGCTTGGGAGGTTGAGACAGAGTTATGTGGAGGCACACTACACCATTGTTCTTGTCACTGCTATTCCGAGTGCCCATCAGCCCTTGCTCTATTCATCCTAATTAGCCTTGTATCAACATTTTCCATAAAAACACAAAAGCCATACTCATTAGCTCTTAGGGTGACACGAGGTCAGGGAGAGAAATAGGCGCGTTTGGATGGCACTCAAGATTCTAACTCTCCATTACACAACACTGCATTTCATGTGGAACATTACAGAGGTCCCCTGGATCAGTACCTGGCTCTGTCTTTGCAGCGAACCAGTGATGTTGTCCTTGTGGAATTGGTGCATGAATCTGACCATAACATGTACAGAGTCAAGGTGCAGGTGCACCAGAAGAGCACCATAATCTAGCGAACTTCTCAGGTGAAAGCTGGGACTTGGAGTGACATGAAAGTGCCAAGCATCTAGGCTCAATTACGGGTTGGCTTAATCGTGGCCCTCCCAGTGCTCTTTCTAAAGTGTCCCACTATCCCATGCACATAGGAATCTGGACCTCCATTTCTACCACCAGATATATAGGACAGGAAAAAAGACATCTCTCACATGTTTGTGGGAATACTAAAGAAGAAAATATAATTCACTCCACAGTAGAGATTGTGAACATGAGCATTTTGCTCTTTTTGTTAATTTTCCTACCACGCCAAATTTCTGCTGGAGTATTCAGCTCCACTTTCCTTGCAGTCCTCCAAATCTTACACATCATCACACTGGGTTAGGTGGGGTTGTGCACAAAATTAACACAAAGTCATATGTAGGATTATATTTCTGCACCTTTTCAGTCAATAGAGCAGAGAAAACCATTTTAATTTGGCCAATTTAGAAAATGTGACCTCACTCATCTCTGTACTACGTCACAAAAGAGGTAGTTCCCACAGTGTTTAGCCAGTCACTGATTTGGAACTTGACATTATTCAGTTCTGAAGCTACTTGAGCAGGGCTGCCTGAAACATCCTCACTGTGTCACAATGGCCTGTATCTGTTTTCCAAGGCTGCCATAAAGCAGAATGACAGATTAGTTGGAGGGTTTTTACACTTATTGGCTGAGTACTGTGTTTGTCTTTGTAAACATTCAATGAAGACATCCTGGAAGAAGTTGTGAATGTGTTTAACTACTCTACCATGCTAGACAAGGGGAAGGTGCTTCATTCCCTGACACAAGTACATTTTGCAAGAAAGTGAGAGCTAGCTCACGTGGGTCTCCACACCTACGACCCAAAGATTACATTCAGGTGCCCAGGAGCAGACTCAATTTCGGGACTCCCCAAATAGCATTCTGTACTCTGACCTACACTGCCACATACTCAGGAATCTAGACCTCATTTTCTCCCTCCAGCTACAAGTGAGTGTAGGAATGAAATACTTTTTGCAATAGGCTTATTCAGAAACATGTTGTTCTCTTTGTTTTTGCCATAGAGGATCGCAAGCACATTTGTACATTGCTTATTCTTTTTCGATTTTTTTTTTGCAAACCACCTGACTCACTTCTCCTGCAGAGCATAGAATTCCACAGTCATTGGAAGTATGTCTCCAATAATGGGGGTTGTCTGCCACAACTTTGTAGCCTATCAATGCTGGCAGAAATGGTGTCATTCACTTTATGGGCCATATCCACAGTCCTGCCAGATCATTTAATTGTGTCCCAAGAAACTGTGTATATTGCTGAGGATGTCACACCAAAGGACACCCTGGGTGGTGTAAAGAGCAGAGACTTAATTTTTCACAATTCCAGGGACTAAGAGATAGAAGTGTTTTTGTGGACACAGCTAGTTCCTTTTGAGCTGTTTCTGCCATGCATGTATATGGTTGTCCCTAACTCTGTGTCACACACAATCCCTTCTGTGCATCCTTACATCCTTCGCTTCTCTCTACAGTCACTGGTCATATTGTGCTGACACTCTATTCACTTGGACTTAATGAATTTGGACTTAATAACCTCCTTTAGGAGATGCAATTAAAGAAGTACCTTGAAGAACTAGAGGTTCCAAAGACATGGAATTTGAGTGACACCCTTAAGACCACAATGTTGGTGTCTACTATTTTCAGCTGGAAGGGCATGCACATGTAAAGTTGCCACAACCAGAATTCAAAATTAATAGTGTACCATTACAGTGCCAACAGAACTCTTGTGATAATGGCTGCCACCGTGCATCCACTGGGGGTGTCTCCCTCATTTGTACTTTGAGCAATGTGGGAAAATAGTAACCACTGTAACTTAACAACAATACAAAAAAAAAAAAACAAATAAAGAAAAAAAAAAAAAACAATGTGATTATAACGTGTCCANAAAAAAAACAAATAAAGAAAAAAAAAAAACAATGTGATTATAACGTGTCCAAGGACATCTCAGAGTTCCCGGGTATTCATTTTTCCCCAGTGTACTTTGTCTCACCTATCAGCTTGTCTCCATCTTAAGAAATGGGAGCTTGTCTCCTCCTTAAGAAATGAGTCACCTGGTCAGCCTGCTGTCTGGTTACCAGCTGTCTCTATTAACATGTCAGCAGGCATTTACCCTAGGTTGTTTCTCCAGCACAAGGGGTCTTTTAATGTGCAAGAAAGGAAAATAAGTGTCTCTTTTGAAGTCACTGTTTTCCGTGGGCTGTGTCTATCAATCTTTTTGCAAAATTTCCAAATAGGGTGTAACAGTGTTCCCCAATCATTCTCACCTATGTAACGAACAGATAAGTTTTAGGTAGCTAAGAAGAAACGCCATGCTTTGCTAGCTTTTGGCAGTTTTCATTCTAATCTGCATGACCTTGACCAGCCATTTCACATGGTGAAGGCTGTGTGATTTCTTCCCTATATTATAGTGCTGATTGATGTTTCATGGGTAGAAATCTCTTCATAAGACTATGACTATGAAAAGCCTGTCACTCCTCAATTGAAAGAATGCCTACACAGAAAAAATTCATTCAATACCCACCTTCCACAAAAAAGTCAATGGAACTTTAAAAAAAATATTCGTAGAATCCTACTTAGCATAGTTACTCCTTACCCTTCTCTGGCAATAGTCCCTGTTGGTCTGATAGTTTTGGATGAACTCCAGACTTCAGTCTTCCTGCTGATTCATGGTAATGGCACTGAACAGATGTCTTTCCTGGTCCCACATGGGGTGCAGTTGAGTTCATCTTTAAGTTGTGAGAACCCTGCAGAATGCAGGCCTTTCATGGAGGCACACTGAAGAATTTGGTGGAATTCCTGACTCCAGCTATTTGGGGTGGAATCATCTCTCACCTGTTCACCGTTCAGATCATTTTCCCATCCTTCCCGCATCTTCTATGCTCCGCAAAGATCTGCTGCCTCTTGTTAAGCCATCTCTCCCTTTTTAGCACAGCTCTGATTCTGCCTGTGGAAAGCACTGTGCAGTAAACATGTCACCGCATCTCACTGGGCCCCTCTTATTTCCTTTGAAATGCCGGGTGACAGAGGAAAAGCACGTAATGTTCTCACAGGGATTACTGTGCGGGTAATCCAGGCAGCTTTCAGCTGACATTTAGCTGTGCATCCAGGGTTTCTGGATGTGCTGTGGCAGTTCATGCCAATTATTTTTTTTCCTGCAAGCTACAGAAAATCACCGGCCTCACACGACATGGCCCCTGCCATTTCTGTCTTGAAAAGCAAGGGGAAAACAACCTGCCAAGATATTGTGCAGAGCACTTCTGTGATCTTTGCATTTGTCTTTGGTACTGCTACATGAGGAATTGCTGGAGAGAGCAGAGTCCCCAGGCCCACTTAGATATCAGGGATGATTTTGGCTGGACTTGATTATTGGACAATTTGAATGAAGTACCTAGTACAAGTAGGTCCTAGTAGGGACAGTTAGCATAACTCTGTGAATGAAGCAGACAATTTCCCAGGGCCTCAGTTCTGTTTAGTGAATCAGTCATTCACTCTATATTTAATTATTTCAGGTCTTGTCATCTAAATATTAGTCACCTGAACACCTACCTGCTAATAATGACAATGGACACTCCTCGGGGTATGAAATAAAAAGGTGGGGGGTGCTTGGTTCCAGAAGATGACCTCCTTCCTGTGTTGAGAGCATTCTGGCTGTGGCAGGGAGGGTCTGGCAACAACAAGATCTTATACATCTGATTCCCAATGGAGGCCTGAAATCTAGTGTCTTCTACACCATGAGCACAGAATTGAGAGAAGAGTAAATGGGGCCCCTGCCATCATACCACAAGAGAGAGGCTGGGATGTGTTTTTCCCTAGGGCCCCAAACCTACCACAGTCCATTCCACCCAGCCTAACTTCCCCAGTGTCAACACTTTCCACCACCATCCTCCAGAACCAAACAGGAAATGTGGTTAGGGCCTGCTCAGCAACCTATGTCTTACTTCAGTGTAGATGAGCAGGTGATGAATACTTGGGATAGGCAATGTGTAGACCTTGAGAAGAAATGTCACTAAAATGAGATGTTCATAGCAGCACAATTTACGATGTGCTGTTGAAAGAAACCCAGATGCCCATCAGTCAATGACTGGGTCAAAAAACTATGGTACATTTACACAATGGAATTCTATGCTGCAGAGAATAAGAAGGAGCTCCTACTCTTTGCAACATCATGGAGAAAACTGGAGAGCATTATGCTGAGCGAAAGAAGTCAGACAGTGAAAGACAAATACCATATGATATCACCGTTAACAGGAATCTAAACAACAAAATGAATAAGCAAGCAAAATGTAATCAAAGACACTGAAATGCAGAACGTGCTGACAGAGTCCAGAGGGGAGAGGGGAATCACAGAGAAATAGGGGAAGGACTCAAATGAACAAGTATAAAGGACACATGGACAATAACTAAGGTGGGGATGGAGATGGGAGTGAGGGGGGAGCACTGGGGAGCAGGGTGGAAATACAAGCCAGAAAACTGTACTTGAACAAGAATTAAATAAAAATTTAAAAAAAGAGTCGATTCATAGGATGGCCATGCTAAATCTGTTGCATTGCCAAGCCTGCTCCTACCTGGGCAGCCAAACAAGTGTCAGGGTTGGCATTGCCACAGGCATTCACAGAGGCCCTTCCCTCTCCAAAAATTGCCCTGATATGGTGCATTGAAGTTCAATTCCAGACTTTGACACTGATGCCCAACTTTCTCTCCCCAGAGCTGTGGCTTCTACATTAGGAACCTGGGCAGCTCAAGTGAAAGGGTTTGTGAAGCCCCTACATTTTTTCTTGTTCTGACCGAGGCAGGCCTTCATGTAGATCAGTGTCCCTACTCCACAGCATCTGTGTTAAGCCCCCCTTCTTTCTGTGGACATGGGGTGTATAGTGCCAAAGGATGCAACACCAGAAGGTGACAGAACTGCAGCCAAGAAAAATTGTCTTCAAAGGGGTTATTCATGTGTAGGAATTCCCTAAAAGGTACAGGCTACATTTCTGTCTCTGGAAAGACAAGTGGAAATCAGGTATGTGTTTAAATCTGTTTCTTTCTGATACTCCAGATCCACCCGCAGAGCTAGGACACACTGCACAGTTACAAGAAGTGCCCGCTGAAAGGCCAGCCCCATTTTCTCAGCTAGAGTCATCATGCTGGCTAGCCATAGCATTAAATACTACCAGAAACCTGGACGCAGTCATCTTGGAAAGAAGCAAATCCTCAGAGAGCTGTTAAGTGAGTTCAATTACTCTGCCTCCCTGGACAAGAGGACGATGCTTCAGGCCAATGACACCAGGCAATGCCGTGCTGAGGTGTGAGCTGGCCCAGATGGATCTCAGTACCCGTGATCTTGAGATTATATTTCAGTGGCCAAGAACAGGCTAATTATGGGGCCACCCCTAGGGACTGTCAGTTCTTTCCCCCATAGTGTCCCACAGGCCCAAGTAAAAAAGTTACTGGACCTGTCAGACAGGTGTGGTTTGCCTACCCAGGTTTTCAGGCACGTTTTGGAGGAAAATTTGGCCTCTGCTACCTTTATGTATTCTTTTAGTTGGCTCACTGGGTGTTTCCAGGGGCAGTGTTGTGAAAAGTTAGCCCAAGCTGCCTGGATTCAAGTGTTGGCCATCTCAGCTGGGATTCCCTAGGCAGTGTGTGAAGAAAACGAGCCCCAGTTGCCCACGTGTCCTTGGAGGATTGGCTTACCTGTGTTTGCAGCAGCATTGTTCTGGGAAAGACTAGACCGTGTCCTGGAATTTCATCTGTGAGCTGGCTCAGCTGAGTTTATAGATATATTTTGTGGGAATTTAATCTACTCTACTGGAGAGTCATGTAGAAGGTGGCAAGGGGAAAAGTGTTGAGGGCTATCCTTTCTGATTTTATGGCACATAGGCTTTTGTGCCCTTTTCAGAGCTGATTTAAAAGTCCTCAGGGAAATGAGCCACTAAGAAGTTAGTACTTTGCCTCTTGGAAGTGGCAAAGCCCTACCTCCTTCCTTTCATCTTGTTTGTTCCACGTAGATGACAGGGTAGCCAACAATGGATAAGATTCCTCAAAGCTCTGAAGGAACAATCTAAGGCAGGCCCTGTTTCATTGGGCCATCAGGGAAGTATTTAAGGGTCTTCAGAGCTGGAGTAGAAAGACCCTCACCCCTTGGCTTTGTCATAGCCTAAGTCCTCAATCGTTCTGCAAAAGTTTGCTAGACTCTCGGATGCTTTGCTCTCTCTGCCTGACTCAACCAGAGAGCTATGCCAACAGAGTTGTACTGGATCAGGTGGCCCACGGGGCAAATCTGGCCAGAGAAAGAATATAGTGTTTCTTTTGAGACCTGCTCTGCCTTTTTGCTAGGAAAATGACATTTGAGCTAAAGCCAACAATGGCTACAGAAAAGGCCTGTGTTTTGTTAACTCTCAGCTGCAAATGATGCCATTAGCATATTGAGCACTGGGTGAGGCTATTTATGATGTCATGATATGTCTCTGAGCTGAACACCATACAGAGTCTTGGAAGAAGGTCCTGAGGATCTTTCTTCTTTGATGGATGGATCACCTTTGGTTCCCTCAGAAATCACATGTTGGGCATTCTTTTCCTCATCTGCCACTAGCAATCAATTGTCTGGTGCAGAGGACAAGTAGATGGGCCTCAAAAGCATGAAAACAATGGCTTGGGACTCCAACGACAACAACACAGGCATAACATTGGGAAACGAGAAAAAGGGAACTTCACTAGGAGTTTAAAACACAATTGGATGGAACACAGAAGTCCTTGGACAAAGGGATGCAGTTCAATACTCCAATAATAAAGGTATGAAAGTCAAACCTGCAAGAGTGAAAGGATGGGACATGGAAACTTCAGGAAAAGGAAGTGGAACACAAAATCCACAAAAAAGGCTTAGGATTCAAAGACAAAAATACAGGGGGATGGAACTGAGAAGAACAAGAACACAGAAAGGAGTTTGAAACTCCAACAATAAAAGGATCACTGTCTAAACCCCAAGAACCAGGCAATGTAATTCAGAAGCCTGGACATGGTATTTGTAATCAGAAGACCAATGCGATGGTATTTCAATGCAAGAACAATCGATATCACAATACCCAAACAAGGTAATGGACACACACACACACACACACACACACACACACACACACACACACACGGGTAGAACTCAGAACCTAAGGAAAAGGAGATTGGATTCAGAAGCCTGAAAACTGTGGCACTGCACTCCAACCCCAAGAACAAAGAGAAGAAATTGGGAAATTAGAAGGCCAAGGGGTTGAACTAGGAATCCCAAACAAAATTGTATTTAACCCAAATGCCCCAGAATAAGGGGTGTGAACTCAGAATCTGAAACACAGTTGTCTGGATGTCAGAAAACCCAGAGCAAGGGGATGGCATTAAGAACACCAAGAAAAAGAGATTGGAACTAAGATCTCCCAGGAAGAGGCAAGGGGTTTTGAATCCCAAGTAGAAGAGAATGAACTTCTGAATGCAATTCTGAAATTCAAAATGAGATTCAGAAATTCGTGTTCACCAAGATCATGCGGGTGGAATTTGAAAGACAACAACTATCAGGGAATCCCAGGACCTAGGCATTAGACTCAGATATCTGAGAACAAGGGGATGGAAATCAGAATTCCTACAACAAGGGGATTAACTGAACAACACCAAAGGAAGGGGATGGGAACCAGAACATCAAGAACAAGGGGAAAGAACTACAAAACTGAAGAAAAGGTGATGAAACTTGAAACCCCAACAACAAGGATATGGACATAAGAACCTCGAGAACAAGGGGATGAAATCCAAGCAAAGAGAACACTTGAAGAAAATTGGAATCCTCAAAGGAGGGGATGGAACTACAGATCCCACAGTGTTGGATGGAAATCAAACACAGAGAATCAAGGGGTGGAACATGAAACCCAGCAATAAGGGTCTAGTACTCAGTAACTTGATTAACAGGGAAGGAATTTAGAATCCCTAATCCAGGAGAATGTCTGAAAACTAAGGAAAAGTGTATGGAATTTAAAACCCAACTAAGGGATGAAGATCAGAACCAGAGAACAACTTGCTGGAACTCAGAAGCTGGAAAGGAAGAGTAGAAGAAGTTAACACCAAGAACAATAGCATTAAACCAGATATCTGAAACACAGTTAAGTTTAACACAGAAAACCAAAAATGAGGGCATTTATTTTGGCATCTGAATCACAATTGGCTAGATCCCCAATACCCGAGAGCAAGAGCATGTAATTAAGAATTTCAGCACTGGGTGGTGTAGCTCAGTGGATTGAGCACAGGCCTCTGAACTAGACAATCACGGTTCAACTCCCAGTCAGAGCACATGCCTGGGTTGCAGGCCAGTTCCAGGCAGGGGCCAGTTCCCAGCAAGGGATGCACGAAAAGCAACCATACATTGATGCTTCTCTTCCTCTCTCCTTCCCTTCCCCTCTACAAATAAACAAATAAAATATTTTGAAAAAGAATTTCAAGAAAAATAGAACTGAATACACAACTTCAGAAAGAGGCAAATGATTCTTGATTTCAAGTACAGGAGGATGGAACTCAGAACACTGAGAACATGGGGATGGAATTCAAAATGCCTCAAAACATAAGGGTGAACCTCAGAATCCAAAAATTAAGGTGCTGGAATTCAAGCCTGAGGACTAGGAGATGGGAACAAAGTTCCAAGAACAATGTGGTGTTATTCGAAAGCACAAGGACAAGTGGAGGGTCTCAGAAGAACAAGATGAACTCAGAGACACCTAAACAAGGGGATGGAACTCAGGATGCCAGGAATAAGAGAATGGAACCCCAAAATGCAAGAACAAGTGCGAGGAAAACGAAACCCTAAGAAGGTGAAAGAACTTGGTATGTCCAGAACAAGGTGATGGAACATGAAACCATGGCAACAAAGAAATAGAAATAGATCCTCGATGACAAGAAGAAGGAAATTGAAACATCAAGAGCAAGTGAAGGAAAACAGAATCCACAGAATAAGAGGGTGGAATTCCAAATGCCTCCCAAATTACAGGAAACTCAGAATCCTGAGAAAAGCGTATCGAACTCCACACCTAACATGAAGCACGTAGAACTCAGAAGCCAGATCGAAATAAAAGGAATTTTCAGTCCCTGGTACAGGGAAATGGAACCCTGAAGTCCAAGAACAGGGGAGGGCATTCCAAGCACCAGCCATGCCCAACAGTAAATGAATGAATCAAAAAATTATGGTACATTTACACAATGGAATTCTATGCAGCAGATAGAAAGAAGGGACTCCTACCCTTTGCAGCAACATGGATGAAAGTGGAAAGCAGTATGCTAAGTGAAATGCGCCAGGCAGTGAAAGACAAATTCCACATGATCTCACCTTAACAGGAACCTAAACAACAAAATAAACAAGCAAGCAAAATACAACCAAAGACCCTGAAATACAGAGGAGCCTAACAGGGATGAGAGGGGAGAGGGAAGGGAATTTCAGGGGGAAGAGGAAAGGATCTACAGGAACAAGTACAAAGAACACATAGACAACAACTAAGGGGGGTGGAAATGGGACTGAGGTGGAAAGCATTGGGGGAATGGGATGGGATGGGAGTAAAAGACAGAAAAGTGTACTTGAACAAATATTAAATATTTTTTTTAAAAAAACGCATTAAATTAAAAAAAAAGGCACCAGCCACAAGGCGATGAAACTCAGAGTCCCCAAAACAAGGAAACGGAGCTCAGAAACACAAGAACCAGGTAATTAAAATTAGGATTCCAAGAGCAACGTGATCTTACTCAAACTCGCAGAACAAGGGCAGACATTTCTATTTCCCAGAACAACGGTATGGATCTCAAAACCCTAAACCCAGCTGATGGTCCAGGGTAACCTGAGAACAAGGGGATGAGTCTCAGAACACCGAGAAATAGAAAATAGAACTCGAAAACCCAAAGCCTATTGGAAATAACTTGAAACCCTGAAAAAAAAAAAAGGAATGGAAATCAGGACTGCAAGAGCAAGGTTAAAGAACACACAATCTAAAGAGCAAGGGGAATGAATTTACAATCTCACAAATTAGGAGATAGTAATTGCAAACCAAACAACAAGGGGATGGAAATACGAAACTAGAGAACAAGGAGATGAAACTCAAAAATACCAAAAACCAGGGTGTTGAGTTCAAAACCAGAAGAATAAGTGAAGGATCCCAGAATCCAAAGACCAGGGACGTAAGGACAAATGTACAGAAATAGTGCAATAAACTCAGAACCCTGAAAATGAAGGTGGGGAAGTCAAAAGAGCAACATAAAGACGACAGAACTTGGAACCTAAAGATCAAGGGTAAGGAACATGAAATGCTAACAAGAGGAGCAGGAATCAAAACAGAGAAAACAGGATGGAAATTAACAACACCCCAAAAGAAGGGGGTGTAATCAGAATCGTGATAACAAGGGTATGAAACTCCATCCTGAACCATAAAGAAATAGGAATGGGAAACTTGAAAAGAAGAGCGTGGAACTCAAAACCTGAAGAACAATAACAAATGACAGAGAATCTCAAGAACAAGGGGTATGGAACCTGAAAGAACATCAAGAGATACCCTATGGGGAACTGAAACCACTCAGAATCCTATGACCGAGGGGACTGACTGAAACGCCAATTTTTTTTTTTTAAAGGATAGGAACTTGGACAGTGAGACCACCCAGAAGGAACTCCGAACCCAGGAACAAGGGAAAAGAACTCAGAATCTCAAGAATGAGAGATTGAATGGACAAACCCTAAAACAATTGGTTGCATCATAGAATTCCAATCAAGGTAAAGGGACTTGACAACGCAAGAGGAAGGGTAAGGAACTCTGAATCCCAAGAACAAGAAGATGGAATTCAGAACACTGAGAACAAAGGGATGGAATTTAATTCTCCAAGAACAAGTGGAATGCCCTCGAAATCACAACAAAGAGATTGAACTCGAATCTCCAACAACAAGAGATGGAACTTGATGCCTGAAAATTGGATGGACCTAATCACCCCAAGAACAAGGCGATTGAACTCAAAAGCAAACCAAAAACGGGGTGAAGTTAGAAAACTTGAGATGAAGGGGATGGAACACAGAAACCTGAGAACAAGTGGAAAGAACGCGGTGTCCCAAGCAAGGAGGATAAAACTCAGAATCCCAACGACAAGGATTGGGCCCGAGGATACTTAGAACAAGTTGATGAAATGTTAAACCCAAAGAACAAGGTGAAGGACCTGAAATCCTCTTACTAGGAGATGGAATTCAGAACTCTCAGAACAAGGAGAGAGAAACCAGAACACCATCAACAAAAGAAGGAAATTGAAATCACAGAGAAAATGGGATGGAATCGACAACCCCGAGAACACCAGGGTGTAACTCAATGCCCCAGAATGTGGGGGAGCAATTAAGAATCCCAAAGAGGAGACAGAGCTTGAAACCCAGAAAACAAGCAGATGAAACAGCAGTACAAAATGGAGTCTCCCGGCCAGACTCCACAGCCTGAATTAAAAACCAGCCCTCCAGATTTCTTCCACCAACCTGCTGGCTGCTATAGAAATTGCCATAAGAGTAGGCTAATTTTTCCATGAACAGTAGCTCTGGAAGCACAGGTTAGCCAGCCTACAGTTCACATCCCTGAAGCTTGGGATTCTATTTTCTGAAAAAAAACAAACAAACAAACAACAACAACAACAAAAAAAAACCCACAAATGCCGCTGGAAATGTGGAAGACCCAGTAACAAAGGATGTCCATGTACCTAGGGCTAAACACCACCCCCCAAACAAAGATGTCTGGAATCCCTGATGAGCAAGTCATCAGATGACATCGCAGTAGCTGTGGATAACTTCTCCTTAAACAATCCCAATGGGGGCATAGGTGAGCCATCCCACAGAGATCATTCTGGTACCTAAAGCTATTTTTTTTGTTTGAGCTTTTCTATTTTATTAAAATATATCCCTTATCCCTTGATGCTTCTAGGATTCTCTCCTTCATTTTGGTCTTGGCTAATGTAATTATGATGTGCCTTGGTGTGTTCCTTCTTGGTTCCAACTTCTTTGGCACTCTCTGAGCTTCCTGGATTTCCTGGAAGTCTATTTCCTTTGCCAGACTGGGGAGGTTCTCCTTTATTATTTGTTCAAATACGTTTTCCACTCGTGGCTGTTTCTTCCCCCCTTCTGGTACCCCTATAATCTGGATATTGGAATGTTTAAACATGTCCTGGAGGTTCCTCAGGCTCTCCTCATTTTTTTGAATTCTCATTTCTTCATTCCTTTCTGGTGGGATCTTTTGTTCTTCCTTCTGGTCCATTCCAGAAGGGGATCTGTCCTGCCTGACCCAGCTCCGCTGCTGGCTCTGCCTCTCTTACCATCCCCGTTGAACGGTTCATTGTTGTGGACCTCTGTTTAATTCCCTTTTCTGGTCTTTGGGTGTGTCCTAGTTCTCCAAACCTTTGTTGTGTTCAAACTTGGTTGTGGGAGAAGGTGCAGTGTTTCCACCTATGCCTCCATCTTGGCGGAAGTCTGAAGCTATTTTTTTTCTTTTTTTTTTTCTTTTTTTCTTTTTTTAAATTTATTTAACTTTTGTTCAAGTACAGTTTTCTTTCTTGTATTCCCAACCCTGCACCCCCCCAGTGCTCCCCACCCGCCTCCCATCTCCGCCCCCCATCTTAGTTATTGTCCATGTGTCTTTCATACTTATTCATGTGAGTCCACCCCCTTTTACTCTGCGCTTCTCTCCCCTCTACCCTCTAACACTGCCTCTGGAAAACTGGTTGAGCCAGCCCATAGACAATATGCGGGTACCTGGGACAAGACTTTTCCCAAACAACTCAATTCAGGTCACTCAATTCAGGTAGCTCACATTGGAAGTCCACATAGGTGGGATTCAACTATCCCCAAACAAAGTCTAGGGAATCTCAAGTCAGCCAGGATACAGACCACATCCCAGTAGATTTGGATATCCAGTTCCAATGCAATACCTCTGAATACTGCATGGGTCAGCTTTCAGAGGACATCCTGTAAGTGTGCTCAGTGCTATCCTGCAGTATCAGGCTCGAGATGGGAACCCACCAGCCACACTTCTGCCATCCAAACACCATGAACAAGAGGATAGAAATCTATGTCCCAAGAACAAGGGAATGAACACTACTTCCAAATAGCACACCTTGCTAGCCTCAGAGGGCTGAATTTACAGTCAGCACTTCAGTGGTGATCTGATACGGGTTCTTTGCCAGGAACTCACTAGTCGTTGCTGATGAGAAACAAAAATGCCTACCATGTGATTTGCTTGGGGAGGAAATGTGACCCGTCCATCAGAGAATGAAGGTCCTCAGTACCTTCCTTAATGCGTTTTTATGGTGTTCAGCTCAGACACATCATGTGCACATAAATCTGAACCAGTTCCCAAAAGGTTAATGACACTATTTACAAAACTGAAGACTCACAGGTATTGTCTGTGGTCAGCATAAGCTATAACTCAATAGTGTGTTTCCTAGCAACGAGGCAGAGCCGGTCTCAAAAAAAAAATGCATATTCATTCTGTAACCAGGTGTGCATTCTCAGCCATCTGTTCCAGTACATAGTTCCCAGGCTGAGTCAAGCAGGGAGAGCAAAACATCCAAGAGACTAGGAGACTTGATGTGCAGAAAGCCCGAGAAAACAGGCTATGACAAAGCCAAGGAGTGAGGGTGTTTCTGTCTCTTCCCTTGGGACCCCTAAATCATTCTTTGATGGCCTATGGCAACAGTGCCCATCTTAGCTTGTTCTATCCTATTTTGAGGGATCTTACTCGTCATTGGCTAACCTGTTATCTTCTCAAGCCATGCAGGGTGAAGAAGGGGAGGTAGGGGCTCTGCCCCTACCAGAAGACAATGTCCTGTCTCTGTTGTGGCTCGTGTCCTGAAGGTCTTCTCACTCAGTTCTAGCTGTGCCAGAAGCCTACATTACCTGAAATCAGTAGGGACAACTCCCAACACTCCTCCACTTGCCATCTTCTCCAGGAATCTCCAGGAGAACAGAATAATACGAACACAAAATCATCACTCAAAACTCTGGTGAGCTGGCTCACAGATGATGTCCCTGGAGTGGGGCTAGTCTGTCCGCAAGCAAGGCTGTTGCCAACTCAGTTTAGACAGCCCACCAAGGACATCAGGGCATCTGGGGCTAATTTTTCTCAAACAATGCCCATGAAAACCCAGCTGAGCCAGCCAATATTTGCCATCCAGGTAACTTGGGCTAGATTTTTGCAAACACCGAGTCTGGAATGACCCAGCAATCCAACACACAGAGGTTAAAATCTCCCCCAAAATGTCTCTAAACTCCAGGGTTAGCTAGCGTACACGAGGCATCTCTGCAGCTGCAGCTAATCTTTCCCCAAGTGATGCCTTATGGAATGTTCATGTGCCAGCCCACGGGGCACATGCAGTTAAGGTTTCCTCAAATGTTGTCCTTGGACAGCCCCATGAACCAACTTATAGAGGATTTCTTGTAACTGGAGCCAAAACTCTTCACCAGGAGCACACTCAGCAGTGGATTGCTCCAGCCACATATTTGATATGATGGGAACCAAGAATAAGTGATGGAAGACAAAATCCACATATCAAGGGAATGAAACTCAATAATCAGAAAACAGAGTAAAGGAACCCAGAATCCTAAGAACAAGAAGACGAAGCTCCCTACCACGAGACAATGGGATGGAACTGAGAACCCAAAGAAAAAAGGGAAGGAAATCGGAATCCCAACAACTAGTGGATGGAATTCTGACCACAAGAACAAGAGGATGTAACATGAAACACCATACACAAGGCCATGCACCTAAGAACTCTTAGAAAATGTTGATGGAGCTGGATACCCCAAGAAGAAGCTGAGGGCACCTATAATCCCAAGAAAATGAAGACAGAATTCACATCGTCAAGAACTGGGACTTGGAACTCAGAACGTTGACAATAAGGCGGTGGGTATCAGTATCCTAAGATGAAGGGGACTGAACTGGAACCCCCAAAACTGTGAGGGAATTATAACTCTGAGAATATGCAGATGGAAGTGAGATCTCTGGAAGAAAGGAAAATAAAGAACTGAAGTCAGAACCTGAAACAGAATTGGCTGCATGTCAGAAAACAGAGTACAAGGTAATGAGATTTGGAGTCAGAAGAAAAAGGCATGGGACTCAGAATCCTGAAAAAAAACACAAGGATTTGAAATCCCAAACAGGGCGATGGAATTCAGATCCCTGATGACAATAAGATCGAATTAGAAAAGCCATCAACTAGGAGGTGAAACTCGGAATCCCAAGAACAAGGTGCTGGAACTCAGAAACATGAAAAGAGTTCCCGAGGACCATGTGTTGTTATCAAGAACCCCATTATCCAGGGGGATACTTGAATACCCTAAACCAAGGGGTTGGAAGTAGCAATCCTCAAGGCAAGGCCATCAATCCCTGATCCCTGAGAACAAGGGTGAAGGAAATGGAAAACCCCGGTAGCCAGGAAGGAATCACGGTATGCCAAGAACAAGTTGAAAGTACTCGGATGAAAGAACAAGATGAAAGTACTTCATCTCAAAGAAAAAAAAATGAAACTCCGAACCCACCCCACCAAAAATAAAGCTGTAGGAAACACCAACCAAAAGAAAAAGATTATGACAATGGGTGACTAGAGAAAAGAGGGATTTGACTTGAAAGCAGAAACACCATTGGATGGAACTCAAAAGTCCAACAACAAGGGAAAACACCTCAAAACCATGTGTTTAGAGTGGTTTCGTTGTACAAGGTAATATAAGTCCAAACACTGAGAAGAATGCAGTGAAATTTGAAACCCAACAACAAAACATTTACAACACTGAAAACAAGGGTATGGAACTCGGAGGCCCGAGACCCAGGGAAGGAATTTGGAATCCCAACTACAGGGGAATGGAACTCACACAATTTAGAAAAGAGGGAATCCCAAGAGTAATGCAATGTTATTGTGGACCCGAAAGGCAAGAAAATAAAGTTGAACATCCTGAGAACAATGCGATGAAATTGAGAAACCTGATAATAAGGGGATGGAACTTGAAAGTCCCAGAACAATGCGATGGAAATAAGAACCACGATCCCTAGGGGATAGAACTCCAAACCCAAGAAACCAGACAGTGAAACCTGAAACTAGAAGAACAAGCAAAGGAACCAAGGATTTCAAGAAGAAGGTGACAGAACTACAAAACTAACACAAAGTGGAATGGAACTCAGTATATGAGAAGTGAATGTAACTTGAAAACACAATGGTTAGTAGGAATAAGTAGGTAATGGTGCACTGAGGACAAGGAGATAATACTGTGAACAATGAACACAGTTGTAGGGCACGCCGACCCCTGAAACAAGGGTATGGGAATGGGGAACCTGAAACCAATGATATTGAACTTGAAATCAGAAACACAACCTAATAAAACCGAGTGGTCTAAGACTAAGGAGATGGAACTCAAAAGCCTACAAAAGGGATGCGCCTGAGAGTCCTAAGAATGAGGCGATGGAACATAGAAACCTGAGACCCAGGGGAAGGAAATCAGAATTCCAAGAGCAATGTCATTTTACCTGTCTCCCCAGAAAAAGGAGAGGCAAGAACAAGGGGATAAAACCCGAAAGGTCAAAAACATGGTGAAAGAATTGAGAAAATAAAAAAAAAAAAAAAAGGAATTTATCTCAGAACCTAAGAACAAGAGAATACAAATTAGAATCCCCCAAATGATTAAACGGAACAGAAAAACACAAGAACAAGGAGAAATAATTCAGAACCTAACTAAGAAGGGCATAGCACATGCAACTACCACAATTACAGTACAGGATTTAAAATAAAAAGAACTAGAGGAGGAATTCAGAATCTGTGGTAGAAGATGGTGAAACTCAGAAAACTGAGAAGAAGGAGATTGCCAGGGACTCCCAAGAATGATGTGATGTGATTCTGAACCCCAAAGACATAGGAATGAGCTTGAATGCAAAACACACACACACACACACACACACACACACACACACACACACACACACACACTGGATGGAACTAGGAATGGCGAGAGAAAGGCAATGGAACTCAGAATCCTGAGAACCCTGGGTGAAACTTCAAGAACCCAGGAACAGGGGAAGGAACGTGGAATCCCAAGATCAAGGGGAACATACTCAGAATCTCAGGAAGAAGGGGATAGAACATGAAAGCCTGGAAATAAGGAGATGAAAATAACAAAACCTAGAACAAGTGAATAAAATTCTAACACTGAAGAAGTGAAGAAGCTTGGCATCCCAAGAAGGAGGGAATAGAATTGCAAATGGCTCCACATCGAATCAAGTCCAGAACACCGAGAACAACTAGATGGAATTCAACTCAGCAACAAGAGTATAAAGCTCTCAGGGCTCTGATTAAATGAGAAGGAAATTGGAATCCCTGGTAGAGGGGAATGGAAGTCAGAACACTGAGAACAATGGTTATGGCATTTAAAACACCAAGGATGAGATGGAACTTTCAGAACATGGAGAACAAGGCCATGCAGCTAAGAACCCTTAGAACTAGGTATAGAATTTTGAATCTCGAGTACAGAGAGATGGAAGTCTGAACCCCAAAAAGAAGGGTAATGAGTGGGAAAACCTACAAGAAGTGGTGAAACTCACAGTTCCAAGAACAAGAACATGGGGCCCAGAAACCTGAAAACCAGGAAATGAAATAGGAAATTTCAGGACCAGTTTCATTGTAGTTGAACTGCAAGAACAAGGGCAAGTAGAGGGATTCCCAGAATCAAGGAAATTGATCTTAAAATCCAAATTCAAGGGGAATGAACGGGGAAAACCAAGAGCAAAGGTTTGCATCTCGGAACCATGAGAACAAGTGGATGAAACTCAAAAACCCAAGAACAAAAAGAAAGAGCAGGAAATCTAAAGAACAAGGGAATGGAACTGCATAACCCGCAAGAAGAAAATGGAATTCTGAATATCAAGATCCAGACTAAGGTAGACAGAATCCCAGGAACTAGGGGATAAAACTTGAAAACCCCACTTGAAGGGTAGTGAACATGGAAAATCAAAATAAAGGGATGGCCATCAGGTCTCCCAAAATAAGGATATAGATCTCCAACCTCAGTAGCAACGGGATGGAAGTCAGAAACCTGAGAACCACGGGATAGACCTCAGGACCCAGACACAATTGGCTGGGCCTCATGAGCCAGAGAACAAGGGGGTGGATCTCAGAATCTGAAGAAAAAGATTGGAAATCAGAAACTGAGGAGGACACGATAATTCATAATCCCAAACAGAGGGATGGAAGTCAGATCACTGATAACAAGGAGATGCAATTTTAACCCCCTATATCAAGGGAGTGGAAAACTCAGGATACCAAGAACAAGTTCGGGAACTCAGAAATCTGCGAACAAGGAAATGGAAAGTGGAATCCAAAGAACAATGTGATCTTATTCAATACCCTTAAAACAAGGGAATCACTTGGAAACCCCCAAACAAGGGGAAGGTACTAGGGATCTTGAGCAAGGCACTGGAATTCATATCTCTGAGAATGAGGGTAATGGACCTTGAAAAAGCCAGAATCATAGGAAGGATCATGGAATAAAATAAAATAAAACAAGAAGAAAATATTCAGAATCTCAATAACAAAGGGACTGAACTCAGAAACCCAAAATCAAGGAGATGGAAAAATGAACCATAAAGGAAATGAGCTGGGTCTCTAAACCCCAAAACCAGTGAATGGAATTCAAATCCAAAGTAATACAGGATCTCAATAACAAAGGGAGAGTACTACAAAATTTGTAAAAAATGATGAAACTGAAACTGTGAGAACAAGGAGATGTAATTTGAAATTCCAAGAGTAAGGGTAAGGGACTAGGAACACCACAAAGAATGGGATGGAACTCCAATGCCTGAAAAGGAATGCAGGGAACTCCAAAAAAAATAAAAAATAAAATAAATAAATAAGGTTTTGGGAATGGCTAACTGGAGAACCAGGACATTGAACTTGAAATCAGAAAAACAATTAGACCAGACTCAAAAGTCCATGAACAAAGACATGGAGTCACAATGGCCAACGGGATTAAACTCACAGCCCCAAGTACAGGTGATCCAGCTCAGAAAACTAGGAAACAGTGGAGAATGTTGAATTTCCAGTGCAATGTCAGTTTACAAGAACTCCAAGCAAAGGGGATGGATCTCAAATTCCAGGAATAAGGAGGTGAAATTCTGAATCCAGAGTACTTTGTGATGAAACTCAGAAACCTCAGAGGAAGGTTATGCTAAAAGGACTTACGAGGAACAAAGACAAAGAATTCAGAAACCAGAGAACAAAAGGAATGACCTGGAAACACCAATAAAAATGTGATGAAAATTGAAATCAGAACACCTGGAAGGAACCCTCAACCCTGGGAATCAGAAAAATAACTCAGAAAACCAGGAACAGGAGGGCAAAGTGAGAACCCCAAAGTCAACAGTAGGCAGAGTGGAATCCTAAACAAGGTGACTGATCTTGGCAACACAAGCAAAAGGGGAAGGAACTTGGAATCACAAGAACAAGAGGATGCAACTCACAACACACAGAATATGGGACCTCAATAATTCGATGCACATGGAACATTTTGAAAGATAGACCACATGATAGAACGCAAAACAATCTTTGACAAATTCAACAAACTTGAAACTTATCAAGCATTTTCTATGAACACAAAGAACCAAAACTAGAAACTAAGTTCAAGAAAAAGGTCAAAATCACGCAACTCATGGAGTGTGAAGCAGGACATTAAGGAAGAATTCAAGAAGATCCCCCAAAGAAATGAAAATGAGCAAGAAGATCCTTCCACAACAATGCAAAACTTATAGGGAAGACAGGAAAGTGAGCCCTGAGAGAAAAGCTCATAGTGATGCAGGCCTACCTATATATGATAGAAATACTTTGCATCAACAACCTGACCATATACCTACAAGAACTGGACAAAAATCTAGAAAGACAGCCCAGAGTAAGAAGAAGGAAGGAAATAGCCAAGATCGGAGCAGAACTGATTGACACAAGGCTAATAACATAATTCTAAGTATGAAAAAAAAAAACAAAAAAAAAACCCAGGAGTTAGTTTTTTGAAAAGAAAAAAAATGATGAGCCTTCAAGTATACTCATCAAGGAAAATGAGAGAGGGCCCAAATAATCACAATCGGAAATGAAATTGGAGAGATTGCAACTGATACCACAGAAATGCAAAGGTTTCTTAAAAATTACTATGAAGAACTGTATGCCAAGAAGTTAGAAAACCTAAGTGAAATTAAGAAATTTCTAAAAACATATGATCTTCTCAAACTGAATGAAGAAGCAGAAAGCCTGAACAGACCAAAAAGAGCTGATTAAATTGAAGCAGTAATGAAAAAACTCGAGACACACAAAATCCCTGGATCAGACTCTTCACTGGACAATTTTACAAAATAGTTAAGGAAGGGGTAACTCCTATCATTCCCAGACTTTTCAAAGAAATCCAAGACGATGGAAGACTCCCAAGCTCTGTTGATGTAGCCATCATCATCCTAATCCCAAAACCAGAAGAAGACACAACAAAGAAAGAAAACTCCAGGCCAATATTGCTGATGAGCATAGATGCCAAAATTCTCAACAAAATGATGGCAAACCGTATTTACTAATATGCGAAAAACTTCACATGCATTATCCAGTGGTACTCACCACATGGGTACAAGGATGGTACAGTGTTTATAAATCAATAACTGTAATACATCACATAAAGAAAACAAAATCACATGATCATACCAATAGAGGTAGAAAAAGTATTTGACAATGTAGAGCTCAAATTATGATAAAAATGCAAACCAACCTGGGAATAGAGAGAGCATACTGAAAATACCAAAGACAATACGTAAGAAACTTACTGAAAATATCATGCTCAGCAGACAAAACCTTAAAGCTTTCCCACTAAGATCAGGAAGAAGGCAAGGATGTTCACTTTCACCACTTTTAAACAACAGACAAGAAAAATAAGAGAAAGGCATCCAGATTGTAAAGGAGGAAGCAAAAATGCCCTGATTAGCACATGGCATGACAGTATAAATAGAAAATCATATAGAATACACCCAAAATGGATAAACCGAATATGTGAATTTGCAACACAGCAGGATACAAAATCAATATCCATAATTCAAAGGCATTTCTGTACACCAACAATGAAATATTGGAAACAGAAATAAGGAATGATATCTCATTTGACATATCAACAGGAAAAACAAAATACCTAGAAAGGAAATTAGTCAAGGATGTAAAATACCTGTATTCAGAAATCTATACAGCACAGAAGAAAATATTCAAGAAACACACTGTTGAGGGCAAGGGTAACTAGCCAGAACATAGCTGTAAGGAAGCAAATGGTGTTTTACTAACTAACGCAAAGAGGCTCCGGGACACGCCCAAAGAGCAGGGTGTGTTCCAGGATGTGGTTTAAGAGCAAAGGTTAGTCAGGCAGATAGCCATCTGGACAGTCACTAGGGAGGGAAATTTTGCCCCTGTGCACGAGCTCAACTGACCAATCAGGTAAAGGAGCACGAGCCAATGCACGAGTTAACTCACCAATGATCAGTAACCCTATTGTGCCCCTGAGCCAACCGCTAACCGCCACATCTGCTTCTGTATCCAGCTTGCTTGGGCGCCTCCATAAAACCCTAAGCCTGTAAGCGTTTGGCGGGACTTTCATTTACAGCCTTTGCGGGAACTGTGTCTCCGGACACTTTGGAGAGTTCGCCCCTGCGCAGGTTAAACTTGGCCAATAAAGTAACATCTTTGGAACCCCGAAAGTCTCCAACATTTGTTCTCGCGGTTGGTGAATGCAACAACACAATCAAGTGGAAGCATGGACTATGTCCATGACCTGGAATATTAACATTATCAAAATGTCCATACTATGCAAAACAATGTATAGATTCAATGCAATGCCTATTAAAGTAGCAAAGACATATTTAATGAATATACAACAAATATTTCAAACACACATGTGAAGACATAAATGACCCTGAATAGCCACAGCAAATTTGAGAAAGGAAAACAAAGTAGGATGAATCACAATATTGGGTATAAAACTGTATGAAGCCACTGTAACCAAAACACCTGGTACTGGCATAAGAAGAGACACATAAATTAGTAGAACAAAATGGAGAGCCCAGAAATAAACCCAAAACATTATGGTCAAGTAATATTTGACAAAGAGAGCAGAAGCATAAAATGAAGTAAAAATAGCCTCAGCAGCATATGGTGTTGGCAAATCTGGACAGCTACAACAACAACAACAACAACAACAACAACAATGAAATTAGATCACCAACTTACACCATACACCAAGGTGGATAAAAGACTTAAATATAAGCCATGGCACAATAAAAGTTCAAGAGGAAAACAGGGGGATAATCTCAGATATCCCACTCCGCAATGTTGGGATCTGCTCTGCCTGGTTTCAGGAGTTCTAACAGCTGTCCCCCATGGATAAGGCTGAGTGAGCCACCTTCAGACTGTGAGCCACTAAGAAGACAAAGCTTATCTCTGGCAGCAGTGCTGCTTCCACTACACCCATCTCCTGCCCACAGTGATTGATAGGTTAGTCAGTGATGAGTAAGAACCCTCAGAGGAGGGCGGCTGGCAACCTAAACCAGACACAATCACTTGGGAGGACCTCAAGGAAGGACTCAGGGAGGGGCTGCAGCAGAAAGGGGGTGATAGACCCTTGCACCTTAGCTTTGACAAAGCCTGAGTTCTCAGTCTGTCTGCAAGATGTCTCAGAGAATTTCTTGGTTATCTGCTTCCTCTGCTTGACTTAAGCCTGAAACAAGGACAGAGGGTGGTGCAGCCTTGTGTTGGAAAGGGAGGGGCCCCCTGGTGATTCATCCTGAGAAAGAATATGTAAAATCCTAAGAAGCCGGATTTGTTCACAATGCTCTTAATTACAAGATAAGGCTGGAGTAGAAAATGAGTCGGTTTTCCCAAACTCTTTTAGCCTTTGAGCTGATAAACCCTGATTTAGAAGAAACCCTAAGAGTTATTTGTATCATATCTACTGTTTACTGCCTGACAATGATTAGTAAGTTGAACCTGATCTCCCATGCAAAACAAAACAAAACAAAACAAAACAAAACAAAAAAACACCACAAAGAAGAAAAGCCTGTGTAGGCAAGGGTCAGTGTGCTCTCCTCCTCAGAGATTTTCCAGGCCATGCTGGGGAGTGCACCCCTTGAGGAAGTAGCAATGCTGTCTCCTTTCCTCCACACAACTTGGTAGTTCATGTGATATTGTCTTGATTGTCCATTTGTAACCCCGCAGGCACTGCAGGACAGTGCACGTGTCGCAGTAGTATTTAAACCATGTCTCCTGTTGGAAGAAGCATAAAGGAAAGAATAAATAAACGGGACCTCATCAAAATAAATATCGTGTGCATGGTAAAGGAAACCAGCATTAAAATGATAAGAGAATCAACTATAAGGGAAAGTATATTTGGCAATGATAACTCAGAGATGTGTTTGATCTCCAAAACACATAAAGAACTCACACGACTCCATTGTGGGAATGCGAGCAACCCAATTTTGAAAAGTGGGCAAAACAGTTAAGCAGTCACTTTTCCATGAAATATCTACAGAGGGCCTGGGGACATATAAAATGAGGCTCAGATTCACTAGCCCTCTGGGAGATGCAAATTAAAAAACCACAGTGAGATACACATTCACAACGCTCAGAAAGGCCATCCAAAACAAATCAACAAACAAGGGTTGAAGAGGATGTGGAGAAAAGGGAACCCTAGTTTACTCTTGGTGAGAATGCAGACTGCTGCAGACATTCTGTCAAATGCTATGGAATATCCTCAGAAACTAAAAATGGAACTTCCTTTCAACTTGGGAGTTCCACTCATGGGATTATATCCCAAGAGCACTGAAACACCAACCCAAAAGGACCTATGCACTGCGATCTTCATAGCAGCTTAATTTATAATAGCCAAGGGGTAGAAGCAACCTAGGTGCCCATCAGTATATGAGTGGATTAAAAAAAACTATGATAGATTTACAGGATGGAATTCTACACAGCAGAGAGAAAGAATGAGCTGCTACCCTTTGCAACAGCATGGATTTACCTAGGAAGCTTTATGCTAAGTGAAATGAGCCAGATGGTGAGGGGCATTGTGAAGTCCCCTGGTGGTTGTTAAGAAGATGCAATTTTTTCTCAGTGTTCTAAATGTGAAAGTAAAGAAATTCAGAGAAGCAGGTAAGTGGTGGGAGTAACTATGAATCCCTTAAGGAGGCCTCATTCATTGATATTGCTAACAGCCCAGTAAGCGCTGAAATCGGGGGTGCCAAATGGAAGGTGCATGCTACTGTAAGTTCTGCCACTGTCCCTGCCAACCCTAATGCTATGTACAATAGTATGGAGTGGTACAGTGGGGAAATTGGGGCCCATATTATGACTCACTTCTTCAAACCTCACTACCCATTTGGTACAGTAATACTTGAAAACTGGGACTCCCTTTCATAGAATGCCTCCTGGGATGCCTTCAATATACAGAAGAGGCAAGATCAGGAATGGCGTGTAATGTGTAAGAGAATGTTAGTAATTCCTGGGTTACTGTATGGATTTCTGACCCTTAATTTTTCCTAGACATCCCAGGGATGCCTCATCTGACCTATGATAAGGATTCTGTGATATAGTTTCTCTGCTTCCCATGGATGTGTCTATGCTAACTGTGTTACCCATAGTAATGTTACTCAACTCTATGTCACCACGTGTTTTTTTTTCTTTAGTTAGTAGACAAACAGAAAGATGATTACCAGTTAATATTGCCTGCGAGTGGGATGATCCAGGAGGCCTAACAGCCCTCCTCCTTGCTCTCTCCCAAGTAAGGGGAAAGCACTTCCTAGAAAAAGCTCACCACTTGTACTGCTATTGCTATCATTATACCTGCCTCTTCTGCAGCGGCTTCCAGTGCCCTGGCTGAGTCTTTTCAGACCAATCATGCTGTTGATGTCCTCCTCACCAATACAACTTAAGAAATGACCCAACAAAACACGTATTGGCCAGGAACTCTTTCCCACACTCTCATCTGTTGAGTTGCAGTAATAAGGCTGTGGGAACTTCAGGATGCTCTTGCCACTCATCATCAACTCGCCTGTGATCCGGCCTTCTCTAAGCTGTGTGCTATGGTCCCTCAAGTGGTACTACAGTCAGAACTCATGGGAACAGGTCCAACATCTTTGTTAGGAGACTTTAATGTGAATCTGAAGGAACAAATTGATCGGTTTCAACTAGATTTGAACATTTGTACATCAACATCTGCAGGACATTAAACGGTTTACTGAACAGGAGGTCTTTTAGATCTTGCACAATAACTTGCAGTGGCTCAATCCCAAAACTCAGTTTGAAGGACTACACTTGTGTCTCGGCGTCATGGGGCTTATGGAATGTCTCCTGAGCATTGTAAGTCTTTTGTCCTTAAAATGCACATACATATTGCTCTCCTGAAATGGTTATGTGAGAAGGAAGTAGCTGGCTCCATCGCACTTAGCACTATATCTGCCATAACCAAAGCAAACAAACAAACCAAAAGCAAGGAGGAGACATTGGTGACCACTTTGTGTGGTATCAGAGACTGTAGACCCACACAAGCAAGGCCTTGAAAGAGCCCTATAAGACTTGACTAAAAGGCAGGGCATGCAGGAGGCAAGTGTGATCTAATTCTAACAGCAAGAGTTCCCATGAGAATTCAGGACAAGAATGCATTGTACCCTTTGAAGCTTGTTTTGCTTTGAATAACCCTGTTGATATAAACCACACGTTTAGCTTCAAAGCCTAAGTGAGAGAAATCCTAAGTTCAAGAACCATGCCTCTCCACCATCTGGCATCAGCATTTCTAACGGACCCTGACCTGAGACAGATCTTTGTGTTTATTCAATTGTTACCTATGATAATAATTGCTTTCTATCACTGCAGTCTGATTACATTGATTGATGTGCTATGCAGGTATGGTGTAGACTCCTGCACATTCCTCTCTCCATAAGAGCCATTTCAGAGAAGGAATGGGGGCATTCTCCACTAGAGGCAATTGTCACACCCGTCTCACCCAGACAGATTTTGATCAGGAGGAGTCATTTCATCTGCAACCCAGGGAACACCATTGGGTGGGTACTTGGATTGCAAGTGCAAGGCCATGTAACTCAGAATCCCAAGAATACGGGGATGTTACTCATAATCCAAAGAACAAGGGGATGGAAGTCAGAATCTCAAGAATGAGGTGTTGGATCTGGAAACTCTAACAGCAAGTGGATGGAACTCAGAACCCTGAGAACAGGGGTATGGGACTCGAATCCATGAAAACAATCAGATAGAACTCAGAACTCTAATAATGAGGGGATGGCCCTCAATACCCCAAGAACCACGGGAAGAAACATGAAACACCAAGAACAAGTGGTGGAACTCAGATACCTGAGAACAAGGGTGTGGAACTCAGAACCACAAAAACAAGGTAGTGGGACACTCTTTTCAAATGCCTGCCTTGCCAGGTTATTTTAAGTGAGTTCAGAGTAAGCCATACAGGTTACTTCTTTTAACCTGCAGGCTTCTGTAGGAATCTGTAGAAGAGTAGGCTAACCTCCCCAAGCAATATCCCTGGGGACCAGGATGAGCCAACACACAGGCAATATCTCAGTAGCTTTGCCTAACCCTTTCCCAGACAAAACCTCTGTTCACCTGTATGGGCCAACACACAGAGAAATTTCTTTAACTGGGGACCACGGGTTATACCAGGTGCAAAGTCAAGAACAGAAACCGCCAGCTAAACTTCTGCTACTCTGAAACCCTCATACAGTAAGATGGAACTTGATACCGCAAGAACAAAGGAAAGGACCTTGGAACCCAAGGGGTTAAGGGGATGGAACTCAGAACCCTGAGCACAACAGGAATGAAGTGGAGTACCCAAGAACAAGGAGATAGACTTGAAACCCCTGCAACAAGGGGACGGTGCTCAGAACACCAGGATAATTGGGACTGAATCCTCTTTCCAAATGGCCCACCTGGATGCTTTTGATGGGCAAACTGGGAGAAAGCCCTACACAGGTCTTAATTCCACCTGGTGTTTGTATGAAACCCTGGAGGAGTAGTTCAACTTACCCCCAAATAATATCATTGAAAATTTGGGTGAATTAAGCCACAGGCTACATGCCTGTAGGTAGGCATAACCATTTCTCAAGAAACACCACTGTAATGTTGGTTGAGACATCCCGCACAGGATATACTGGTAGTTGACCTAAAGTTTTCCTACACATGCTTCTAGAAATCTGATCGAGTCTGCTCACAGAAGACGTCCAAGTACCTGGGGCTCACCTTACTGAAAAAAAAAATAAGTGTCTATGGACACACACATGTGCCAGGCACAGAAAATATCTAGGTAGCTATGGTTAATTGTGCCTGAAACAATACCTCCGGAAACTCGAGTGAGTCATCTCACAGAGAAAATCTTAGTAACTGCAGCTAACCTTTCCCCAGACATCGTCCATGTAAAGCAAGGTGAGCCACCCCAGAGAGGTATATCCAGGTAGCTGGTGCTGATCATTTCCCAAACAATACCTCTGGAAACCCGGATGAGTCACCCAAAGGGGACATCGTGGTAGCTGCAGCTAACTTTTCCCAAAATATTGGGGTCTGGGAAACAAGGTGAGCAAGACACAGAAGATATTCTGGTAGCTGGTGCTTATACTTTCACATGCACACGCGCGTGCGCGCACACACACACACACACACACACACACACATCTTTTGACACATGTGATACAGTCAAAAGAGGATATCTGGGTAGCTAGGGATCAACTTTTCCCAAACAATGCCTCTGGAAACCTGGATCAGCAAGCCCACAGAGGATCCCCGGGAGCTGCCGCAAACATAACCTCAAACCATGTCTCTGGACACCGTCTGATCTTGCCCAGAGAGGAAATTCAAGTAGCAGGGCTAAACTTTCTCCTAAAAATGTCTCTGGACATAAATGTAAGGCAACTTACAGAGGGCATAAAGGTAGCTGGGGACAAACACCCCTCAAGAAATAACTGCAAACACAGGTGAGTGGGCTACAGAAGATATTGAGGAACCACAGGCTAACCTTTCCCCAAACAATATATCTGGATTCAAGCGTGAGACAGGCTGAAATTGTCTTGCAGGAAATAGAGCTAGAGCTATCTACCATGAACACACACAAGAGTGTAAGCTGCCATCCTCTATTTCCATTCTCAGAACCCAGCGAAGAAGGGAATGGGATTGATATCTCAAAAACAAAGGGAACGCATTCAGAATCTCAAGAACACAGAGAAGGAATTCAGAGCCCTGGGAATGAGGAGATGGAACTGAGTTCTTGAAATACCAAGAACAAGAAATTTAATTCAGAAACACAGGGAATGAGGGGATGGAAATCAAAACCCCAACAAAAAGAGGATGGAACTCTGAACCCAGTGAACTGGGGATGGAACTCAGAAACCCCAAGAAATGCGTATGGAAATCACAACAGTGAAAAGAAAAGAAGGAATTTCAACCACAAGAACTGGGAGATAAAGCTGAGGACTCGAAGAACAAGGGAATGTCATTGAAGAACCCCAGAACAAGGAGATGAAAGTTGAAAGCTAAGAACAAGGCAGTGGTACTCAGAAATCTGAGAACAAGGGGATGGGACTAAAAACTTGAAAATCAATGTAATGTTATTCGAAACTCCGAGAAAGAGAGGCGTGACTCAAATTCCCAAGAACAAAAGGATGAACGTCAAAACCCAAATAAAAGGACATAGAACTGGGGACCGCAAGAACAGGGGGATGACGCTCGGAAAACTGAGAACAAAGGGATGCTGCTTGGAAAACCGAGAAGAGGAAGGAACCCAGAACGTGGAGAACAAGTGAATTGAACTCAAAAACCCATAACCAGGGGGATGGAACTCAGGATCCAAAGAACAAGGAATGACAACTCACAAAACAAAGAATGAGGAGGAACAACATGGAATCCCAGGAATAAGGGGATGGAACTACAATCGTCCCCGAAATAATATGTAAACCAGAACCCCAAGGGCAAGGAGATGGAAATCCATACCCAAACATCAAGTTTACTGAACTCACAATGTCAAAAACTAGGGGATTGAACTCAAAATCCTAACAACAACGTGGAGGAATTAAGAACCTGAGAAAAGGGGATACAAATCAAACCCTGAAACCTAGGGTATGGTCTTTCAACACCAACAACAAGTGGGTGGAAATGGTGACCCTAAGAAGAAGGTGACTGAACTCAGAATCTGAAACACAACTGGATGGAACTTAGAGGAACAAAAAGAAAAAGAAGGAACTCAAAACCTGAGTGCTATGCGGATATAACTTGGAACCCCTAGAACAAGGGGATGTAAATCATTACCCCAAGAATGCTCAGTTGGAAGGCGGAATCCCAAGAAAAATGAAATGGAACTCAGAATCCTGAAAACAAGGGAAGGGATTCAGAATCCCTGTAGAGGGGATTGGAATTCAGAAGGCAAAGAACAAGGGGATAGAGCTTGAAACCACAACAACAGGGGATGAATCTTGGAATTCCAAGTAAAACGTGATGGGACTCAAACACCAGAGAACAAGGATATGGCAAAGAGAATCCCAAAGACAGTGAAGTTGGGTATTCAAAACTCAAGATAGACAAGAAAGAACTGGGAATCTCAAGAACAAAGGGCTAGAACTTGAAGGCATACCCCGCCCCTGAGAAAAAAAGGGGTGTGTAAATGAGAACCCTGAGGAAAGGGGCATGGACTCTAAATGTAGACAAGAGGAGAATAAAATTTGAGACAAACAAAGAAAGAAACAAAATACAAGGGTAGAAACTCGGTATCCTGAGACAAAGGGGTGGAACAGCCCCACTACCACCACGATCACCCATTAAAGATAATGGTATTCAGAACCTTGAGAACAGGGGTGTGGATCTGAAAAAAGACAACAAGAAGACGAAACTACAAATACCTAAGAGAACAGAACTCCAAATACCAAAAATTAGGCAAAGGCATTTGCCATTCTAAGAACAAAGGGATGGAGCACGAACCTCCAACCTAAGTGGTTGGAAGCCCAAACCCCAATCCCCCCAAAAGTTGTTGCAAATCAGAAGTCCCTAAACAAGGGTATGGGCTTTTATTACTAACATCAAACGAATGAAAATGATAACCCCGAGAAAAAGGAAATTGACCTTGGAACCTCAAACACAATTCGATGGAAATTAGAGGTTCAAAACAAAAAAAGATTGGACTCAGAACACCAACAACAAGAGAACTGGATTTGGAAACTCTAGAACAAGGGAATGGAATTCAGAACCCCAAGAACAAAGGGGTCTACCTGGAAATCAGAAAAAAAATAATGTATGGAACACAGAACTACAAGAAGAAGGGAAGAAACTCGAAATATCAAGTACAGGGAGATGGAACTCAGAAACCTGAGAATACGTGGGTGGAAACTGAAAGCCCGACAACAAGGGGATGGAACTTGGAATGCCAAGAGGAAAGAGATTAAACTGAGAAACCTGAGAACAATGGGATGTAAAGAAGATCCCAAGAAAAGCATGATGTTATTTGAAAAACAAGGGAAAAGGCTGGCTCTTTGACCCACAGACACGAGGGAATGGATCCCCCAAAATAACAGAATTGACAGAGAGAATGGATATGGGAACCCTGAGAGCAATGGGATGTGAAATTCAAACCCAATGTGAAGGGATGGAACTCGGAGCCCATGAATCAGAGAATGGGACTTGAAGACAGAAAAACAAAGGGAAAGAGATATTATCCCAAGAACAAGAAAAGAGGACTCAGAATCTCAAGAGTAAGGAGATGGGGCACGAAACCCTAAACAACAAGGAGATCAAAATAAGGACCCCAGGAACAAGTGCGTGGAATTTGAAAATACAAGGACAAATGAGGAAACTTGGAATCCCAAGAACAAGAGGATACAACATGAAGTCCTCCCAAACTGGATGGAGTTCAGAACCTTAACAACAAAGGGATGGATCCGGAAACCCAACAGAAAGGACATATAACTCACCCAACAACTGGTTGGTTCTAGTGGTTCTGTGTTCCATACATTATTTTTTTTTCTGATTTCCAGGTAGAATCCCTTGTTCTCGGGGTTCTGGATTCCATTCCCTTGTTCTAGAGTTTCCGAATCCAGTCCTCTTGTTGTTGGGGTGAGTGTTTAAAAGGGAAGGATTTTGACATCTTTGATATAAAAGATGGAAGTCAGAACCCTGAAAACAGAAAGGATGGAATTTGAAACCCAAACATTGCTATGGTTCTCAAATGCATGCACGCAAGAGAGTGGAAGTCAGAACCCCAAGAATAAGAAAGATAATTGGAATGCCAAATAAAGGGGAATGGAACCCTGAATCTGAAGAACAAGGCGAGGAGTTCAAAAAGCCAACAACAGGGGTTGAACTTCAGACTACCAAGAACTAGTCGATGGTGCTCAGAAACCTGAGAATCAGGGAATGGAAATTGGAATCCCAAGATCAGTGTCATTTTACTTGAACCGCAAGAACAAGGGAAGGAACTGGGATTCCCAGGAACAAGGACAAGGATCTGAGAAACACCCTAATGAAGGGGAAGAAACTGGGACAACTGGGAACAAGGGGATGGATTTCAGAACCGTGAGAACAAGTGAATGGAATTCAGAATCCCAAGAACTAGGAGATGGAACCTGAAGAAAAAGGAAAAGTGAGGTGGGCCTTGGAAGCTGATAATAAGGAAATGTAACTTGTAAACCTCAGAAGAAGTAAAAAGAGCAAGGATTCCCACCAAAGCCAGAGAAAGCACTTGGAGTCTCAAGATGAAGGAAATACAAATTGAGACCCTCAACAACAAGAATATGGAAATAGTACCCTGAGAAAAAGTGGATGGAATTTGAATCCGCAAGACCTAGTGAAGGAACTCGGATCTCAAGAATGAGGAGATGAACTACAAGACCCACCCCCAACAGAGTGGAACTCAGAACACCAAAAAAGGAGGGGTGGAACTCGCAACACCACAACAAGGGTATACAACTCAGAGCTCCGATTAAAAGAGAAGGAATGCGGAATCCCTATTAGGGGGGGGATAGGATTGTGAACCCAAAGAACAAGGGGAAGGAAGTTGAAGCCCCAACAAGAAGGGGATGAAAAAGGGAATAGGACACTCAACCGAACAAGGGTAAAATGATAGAAATCAGCAGCCTTTTACAAGAGAAAAAAAAAAATTGTAGTCCCTGGTAGTTAGGGATTAATGATAGAACACTAAAAGCAAGGGATTGGGATTGGGAACCAAAACAAGGGAATGGAATACATGGAACCTAGAAAACAAGGGTGTGTTACTCAGAACCTTGAAAACCAGGGCAGAGATTAGGGATCACAACCATGGGGGAATGAATCTCAGAGTCCCAAGAACAAGGCAATGGAGGTCAGAAACCTCAGAACAAGGGAATGGAAATCAGATTTCAAAGAGCAACGCCATTTTTTTCAACCCCCAAGAATAAGGGCAGAAAGTGACATTCCCAGGAACAAGGGAATGGAAATAACAACAATGAGAAAAAGAGGATGAAACTCAAAATAGCAAAAAATCAAGGGATTGAATTTGAGACCAGAAGAATGAGCGACGGAAACCAGAATCCCAAGAGAAGGGAATTAAATTAAAATCTTCGAACAAAGTGAAAGAACTCAAAACCCTGAGAACAAGAAAAGGATATTGGAATCGAAGACACAGAAGGATGGAACCTAAAACCCAAGAAAAAGGGTAAGGAATTGGAAACCCCAAAAACAAGGGCAGGAAACTCAGAGTCCCAAAAACAAGGCGAAGGAGCTCAGAAGCCTGAGAACTAGGAAATGGAATTTAGGATTCCCTGAGAAATGTCATGTTACTCAAATCCCATGAAAGAAGACAGGAACTGAGATTCCCAAGAACAAGAGTATAGATCTCAAAAGAAAAAAAGAAAGAAAGAAACGGAGGAAACTGGGTAAAAATTACAGCAAAGAGATGGATCTCAGAACCTGAAGAACAAGAGAAAGGAACTGGGAATTCCTAGAACAAAGGGATAGAACCTCAAAATCCCAAAACTAGGAGAAACAACTCTGAATATAATGAAAAACGGCATGCAAATTAAATCCTCGAAAACGGGAGAATGGAATTCAAAGCCAAAAGAACACGACAAAGAACTGAGGATCTCAAGAACAACAATATGGGTCTGCAAAACTTGGCCAAAAGAAGCTTTACCCATGGAACAGACTGTCTATGGGTAAAATAATCAGAATGCCAGGAACTAGCGAATGACACTCAAAACCCTAATGAAAAAGGGGTGGAACCTGGAACCCCCAAACAGAAGGATGGAAATCAGACCCATGAAACCAAGAGTATGGGTCTCTAACCTCAGCAACAAGGGTAGGAAAGTGGAAACACTGAGAACAATGGGATTAAACTTGGAACCCAGAACACAATGGGCTGGATCGCAGATGCCAGAGAACAGGGGGATGCAACTCCAAATCCGAAGAAAAGGGGATGGAACTCAGAACTTGAGAAGCATGCAAGAAGTCCGAATTCCAAACGTGAGGAAGGAATTCAGATCACTGATAACACCCAGATGAAATGTGAAACACCAACAACATCGGGATGGATCTCCGAATCCTAAGAACAAGGTGGTGGAAGTGAGAAAGTTGAGAACAAAGCTTGGAAAAAGGAATCCCAACAACAATGTGTTGTTGTTTGGAACCCTAAGAACAAGCGAGAAACTTGAACACTCAAACACTAGAGAATGGAAATAAGAATCCCAAGAGCAAGGTGATGAAACTCAGAACCCCAGAGCCAAGAGGTTTGGGCTTGAAAACCCAGGAAAGGGGGAGGGACATGAAATGCCAAGAACAAATGGAAAGTCCTTGGGATCTCCAAAAGAAGGGGATGGAGCTTCAAACCCCAACCACAAAGTGGTGGAAATAAACCCGAGAACAACGCGGTGGAATTCAAAACAACGAGAAGTAGTGAAGTAATCCGAAATTCCACGAACAAGTGAATGGAACTACCAATTGCCCCCAATTGAATAGTGCTCAGAACCAGAAGAATTAGGGGATGGAACTCGAATCCCAAGAAGAAAGGTATAGAACACAGGATCCCAATTAAAGGACAGGGGTTTTCCATACCTACCACATGGAGATGGGAATCAGAACACTGGAAACAAGGGGATGAAATTCTAAACCCCAACATGACAGGAATGGAGCTCAGAATCTTAACATCAAGGGTAAAAACCACGGAATGCTGAGAAATAGGCGAAGGAACTCAGACTCCCAATAAAAAGTGGGTGGAATATGAAAAAGAAAGAGAGTGTGGAATTTGGAACCTGAGAAAAAGAGGATGGAAGTCAGAACCTTCATAACAAGGGTGTGGAAGTCCAACCTCAACAGCATGGTGGTGGAAATGGGAACCTTGAAAACAAGGTGATGCAACTCGAACCCTAAAACGAATAACATGATGAGGTTCAGGACACTGAGAACAGTGGGAAGGGGCTTTAATCCTGAGAACAAGAAAGTGGAACTCCAATCCTGAATAAGAATGGGATGAAAATAGTAATGGTCAGAGCAAGGGCATTGAACTGGGTATCAGTAGAATGATTGCATGGAACTCAGAAGCCCCGAGGACAAAGGAAAGAAATTTGGAACCCCAAGAGTAAGGAGACACAACTAAGAAAACTGAGAACCAGCAGATGGAAATTGGAAACTGGAGAGCAAGGGGATGAAACTTCAAACCCCAACCACCAGGAGATGGAATTCAGGACCACCAGAACAAGCAATGGAACACGGAATCCCAAGACGAAGTGGATGGAACCGCAAACCGCCCTAATGAGTGACTTTAACTCCAAACCTCGAAAACAAGAAGATAAAATTTGAAATGCCAACAACAAGAAGATGCAAATCTGAAACCTAAGATGAAGTGTAAGAAACTCAGAATCCCAAGAATAAGTAATGGAAAATGAAATCTCAACAAGAAGTTGGTGGATCTTGGAACCTAACAACAAGAGGATGGAAGACAAAAGTCAGGTGGGGGAAGGCGTGGGTCCCCAACCACAAGAACAAGGGATGTAAATTTGGGAACCCTGAGAACAAGGGGATTAATGTGGAATCTGAAACTCAATTGGCTAGAAATCAGAAGCCCCAGAACCAGCAGATGGTACTCAGAACCCCATTAACAAGGGTATTTAACTCAAAATCTCAAGAACTTTGTGATATTATTTGAAACCTCAAGAGTAAGAGGAAAAACTCAGAATTTCAATAAGCAGCATATGGATTTGGAAAATCCAAAGGCAAGTGTACAATTCTAGCAATGTGGAGAACAAGAAGATTGATTTCAGAGCATGGGAACAAAGGAATGAGATTGAGAATTTCAACAATGGGATGATACTTAAAAATGTTCAAACACAGGCATGGGACTCAGAAGCCTGAAAACAATGGATGTAATTCCAAATTTCCAGTACAGGGCTTTCAAACACTGAACCCCAAGAATAGGTGGGTGAATTCAAATCCTCGATGGCAAGGAGATAAAACCCATCTTCTCAAAATGTTGATGGAACTCAGGAACCTGAGAACAAGGGAATGGAAAGCAAAATTCCAAGAGCAATGTCATTTTACTTATATCAGAAGAACAAGGGTTGCAAGTCACATTCCCAAGAACATCGGGCTGGAAATTAAAAAAAAAAAAAAAAAACCCTCAAAACAAGGAGAAGGAACTGGGAAAACTGAGAGCAAGGGGCTTGGACTTGGATTCCCAAGAACAAGGAGATGGAAACAAAAAACGCAAGAAGAAGGAAAAAGAACTCAGAGTCTAAAGAGCAAGAGGATGCAATTACATAACCCCAAAGGTGGATATAATTCTGAACCCCAAGTAAAGTGTAAGAAACTCAGAGTGCCAAGAAATTGCAGATGAATCTCGATACGCCAACAGATCAGTTTTAGACTCAGAGCCCAAGAAGAAGAGGGTGGAGATCAGAGCCCTGCTTACGGTGGCATGGATCTCCAACTTCAACAACAAGCATAGGGAAACGGGAAGGCAGAGAACAATGAGATTCGGAACAATTCGGAATCTGAAATATAATTGGCTTGATCTCACAGACAGCGAACAGAGGGATGGAACCCGGAACCCCAAGAAAAAAGATTGGAACTCAGATCTGGAGAAGAACGCAAGGATTCAGATTCACACACAGTGGTGTGGAACATTTGATAACAAGGAGATTGAATTCAAATCCCCAATAAGAAGGGGATGACATGGGGGATTCCAATAAAAGGGGGAGGGTGGAACTCTGAAACCAGAAAAGGGGAATGAAGAGTGGCACCCCAAGAGCAGCGTGATGTTATTTTGTAATTCCAGGTCAACGGGGTAAACTTGAATAGCCAAAAGAAGAGGATGGGGTTAGGAATCTGGAGAGCACTGCGATAGAACTCAAGACCCTGAGAACAAGGGAGTGGAATTTGAAAATTCCCAGAAGAAGGGGAAGGAACACGGAGTCTCAAGATCAAGGGGAAGTGCCTAGAATCTCAGGAAGAATTGATGAAACTTGAAACCGCAACAAGGAGATAAATAGAAGAACAATGATAATATGGGGATGGATGTCCAAACCCCCCAAACCAGGGCATGGAATTGAAAACCAGACTTGCACTTGAAGAAACCCAGAATTCCAAGAACAAGCTGATGGGACTGCAATTTTCTCCAGAAATGGGATGGAATTCATTGTCCTCCAGGAACAATGGTTGGTAACATGAAAAGCCAAGACCAAGAAAAAGGAACTGGGAATGCAAACAACAAGGGGATTCAAATCGGAACCCTCAAGCTCGGGGGAAGCAAATGGAAACCAGAATTACAAGGAAAAAAAAAAAACATGTCCAAGAAGAAGAGTGTGGAAATACACACTCCAAAACATGGAATGGGAGTCAGAACCCCGAGAACAAGGGCATGTAACGTGAAAACCCAAGACCAAGTGAAAGAAACTCGGGGCACAGGGAACACATTTCTCCAAAATGTCAAAAGCAAGTGTATGGAACTTTAACCCTTCAAAACAGGATATGGAAATGGGAAACCTGGAGGAAAAAAGGAAAATGGACTCAAAATCCAAAACCCAATTGGATGGAACTCAGAATTCCAAGAACAAGTGAATGGAACTTGAAACAACATAATGGCGGGATGGATCGAAGTGCCCCGAGAACAAGGGTCTGGAAATCTATACCCTGAAGAACACAGGGATGGAAACAATAACACTGAAAAGAAGGCGAGGCATTTGGAATACTTAGTGCATGGGGATGGAACTCAGAAAACCGAGAAAAAGGTGATGGGATTAAAAAAAAAAAATCAACAGCAAGTGTGTGGAACTTGGAATCCAGAAAACAAGGTTTGGAATTCAGAACTTCGAGAACAAGTGATGGAAGGAATTTGAAATCACAAGAACAAGAATGTGAAAGTCAGAGTAGGAAGGAGAAGGACATGGAGCTCAGAAAGCTGAGAACCAAGCGGTGTAAATCAGAATCCACAGAAGAAGGTGGTATTACTCCAACCCTAGAAGAACAGGCAGTACTTGGATTCCCAGGGAGAAGAGGATGAATTTAAAATCCCTAAAAGTAATGAATGGAGTTGGGAACTCAGAGAGCAAGGCAATAAAACTCAGAATCCCAAGGGGAAAAAAAGAGAAGGAACATGAAAGCCTAACGCAAAGGGTTAAGAATTCAAAAATCTCAAGAACAAAGGGATTGAACTTGTGACTCCAAGAATAAGGAATCAGAAATAAGAACCACAACAAAGGCATGGAACTCAAAACACCAAAAACCAGGTGATGGAAATCCAAATCAGAAGAACATATGAAGAAACCCTGTGGCAGATCCTGCTGGCAGGATCTGTGTAAGGTTTGGCTGCTCGTGAACATGGAATACATGGAATACAGGGATTCTGTGGAGAAAAAGGGATGCCATGGCCTCTCTCTAAGTCAGAGAGAGAGGGCCCTGACCCCCACATGCACAGCCTTTTATTGTTTCCCTGCTTACATCACATGGAGTGTAGCCCTCATCTACTACGCACAGGTTTGCATTAGGTGGTTACCTTTTACAAACAGCAAAGGAGAGGATGCTGTTGATTACGTCAAAGAAGAAAGATATTTGCAAATGTAAAGGGAAAAGTGGTTGGATTGTTAACACTATGCACTTGGGAGGTTTAGCTTTGATTTTAGGAAATGGCAGTTAATCTCTTTCTGCCTCAGTTCAGGGTTAGGAAGTTCTAGCAAAAGCAAGCCTAACAGTAGTCTGGGTACAATGTAGGCCTGGTTCTCCTTGGGAAAATCAACCTGCATGTGTGGTACTGTGTGCCAACTCACACCCCACCGGTTGTCCAAGTGAGGGCTGAATTACATTCCCATGACACACAAAACACTTTCCTACACCCAACCCCCTCCCCCTGTTTCCAATTGGGACCACTATAAGTCTCACAAAGCTTGATTTTTGCTGGTCTCTTACATGGCCCAGAGAAAATAATTTGTAAATGCTTCAAAGTACACAGAGCGTTATTATAACCAATAAGCAATCTGCAGCTCCAAAGACCACATTCTCAGAACAAGCCCAACAAATGAATATTTTGGTTCTAGCCACTGGTACTGGCATGGAGCTGTTTGAAACCCCTCTGCTTAATCAAGAGCTCAATGCCCTTCAGCTGCTGATGTAACTCTGGCGGCAATGTATCCATTTGTCTTTTCAAAGTGGTAGAAAAAGCCCCAGTTAAGTGATGTTGAATATCGCTCCAGGGGTGTTGGCTGGAATTCCACTGGAGGTGGAATGCCACACAGCTTGATGGACCCAGGATCACAGGCCATCTGCTGAGGGGCCACTAGCGCATCCTGGCATTTGCCAATCCAGTTGAGCACTGATTCAACCTCAGAGAGGCAAGTCCAAATCTCTTGATCAATCTGGGCCTGTTGAATCAGTTCTAAAGTAGTATTAATTAAGAAAACATCCACAGTATGTGAAGTTTGAACTGAATTAACAAGGGCAGCAGTTGCTGTGGCAGTAGTGGCTCTGACAACTACAGCAGAGACCCTGAATGCAATTAGGGCGCCAATGAATTTTCAGACTTGGCTAGAGGCCAGCAAATTGTTAAGTGGTATTAACGATTGGGATCATCCCAATCTCTGGATACATCAGCTTGCACCCATGTTTGTGTTTCTCTTCTAACTATATAAACCATAGTGAAATATAACTGAGGAACATTGAGATGGGTAAGACAGATGGCATATATAAAACCTGCAGCGACATGCATAGAATAAAGCTTTTCAAATTCATTATGAGAGACTTGGGTGGTCCCTGGGGTTGCTAAAAACAGAGAGGGGTGAGAGGTACAGACTGTGACCCAATTCTGGAGGGTCAGTCTGGTAGGAACATCCCAGAACACCTTTAGGGTCACAACCAATTCTTATATACAAATTCTTCCTAGTAATAAAAGGCAAGCCCATTTTCCAAGAGTTTTAAGGTCATGGGCTAGTGTGGTTGGGAGAAACAATTCTTATAATAGGTGCCTGGGTGCCAGGCCCCTCCCAACCCATACTAGTATATAGTTTTTGAGGCTGAGCCACAACTGTTGCTGTGTCAGACTTAAGGTAATATTCTCAGGTTAGCTCTCAAATTCTCCACTATAAAAGGCTTTGGGGAGAAAAGCAATGGTGGCATTTGGTCCTTAGCATAAAGAGCAGAAAACTGAACCATTATGACTAGTGCCCAAGGTACAAGGAAGAACCAGAGGGAAATCGGAATTATGATAAACCCCCTCATGTGTATGCAGGCCAACTGAGGCTACCATGGAAACCTGATAGTAATCACTGTGCTGGTCTTTGTGTGCAGCATAACCTTGATCCTTTAAAGAAAAACATAAAGTGTTAAGTACCAAAGCCTCCTTCCCTCCACACTGTATTTTAAGTCTTTGCAAGCACGTAGGGGTGTAGGAGCACCTGGGCAATATGTGTGGGGGCAGAAATAATATGATAGCCAGAAGTTTTAAGCACGGTTTTAATTTCCCCTTGATAGTCTGTGTTAATGACCCCTGGCTGAACAAAAATACCTTTGGTAGTGATACTGGATCCCTCTGAGATTAGACCGACTGTTCCTGGGGGTAGAGGTCCCCAGGCACCAGTAGAAGGTACTATTATTTGATCCTGAATCTTTAAGATGAGCTCGTTGGTTGTGACCATGTCCAATCCTGTGCTTCCCCGGGTGGCTGTATGAAGGATGGAAAGTGTGCATTCATTTCCTCAAATTCCCTGGTACTGATTGCTGTTGTGAAAGCTCTGAATGGGGTTCGGAGCGCTGAAGAGGGTGTCCCCTTGGAAGTTTCCCTGAACAGGTTGGCCATTTTTGTCAACTTTGTAGTGGCATTTCTTCGCCCAATGTCTGCCTTTGCCAAGTGTGGACAACCCTTGGGGAAAAGCCTCTCCCTACTTTTTCCCCTTTTCTATGCAGATGAAGGGCCCTTGCACAGTTCTATCTTTCACAATTGTAATATGTGGGACTTCCCTTAATTGCAGCAGTTAAGAGGGAAGCCTTATGCAGCTCTGTGCCCACCTCTTCACAAGTCTTTATAAACTCACTGATGTCTCTGGCAGTAGCTTTCAGGAGTCTTATAATGAGCCTGCATTCTTTGTTGGCATTTTCACAAGCTAGCTGCCACAAGAGACATTTGGCTTCTCTGCTACTATCTATTTGTCTATCAAAAGTTTCTCGTAGGTGATCAATAAAGTCAATATAGCCTCCAGAGCCCCTGGTGGATGTTGGCAAAGGGAGAAATTTCCCTGGCCTGAGAATCAGGCACAGCTCTTCTTGGTCCAAGAACGATTTGAGCGCTTAGATTAAAAACATAAGGATCAATCCTGGCTTGAGCCACAGTGGTAGCAAAATCACCAGATCCAAGCAGCATAGGGATGGTGACAAGGTTATCCATTTGTGCATTCTCTGCCCCTTGTTGGCTGGCTCACTGAGACTACTCCAAATGCCAGACCGTGAACTTAGCTGAGGTTAAGACTGTCCAGGCCAGTGTAATCCAGTTTCAAGGGGCCATTTTGTAGCTGTCAGTGATGGCTTGAAATAGCCCACTAGTACAAGGAGGGGTAAGTCCATTTTCTCTAGTGCTCTTGGTTAGATCTTTATAGAAGGAAAAAAGAAGGGGCTCATGGACATTTCTTTGATCCTTGACTATAATGGGGAAAGCCAAAAGGGCATCTAAATCCCCAGCCTCAGCTGCCTGCCAAAGGTGTCGTCTCACGGTCCTAAAAAGATATCTGTCTAAATTTTTGGCTCCCCTGTTGATGTGTCTCGCAGTGAGGAGGAACACAACCAGAGTTGGATTAAGGAGAGATGGCTACAATGCTGGTCCTCACTTGGGGCTGTAGGCAGAGATTTTGTATCTGGTTCTTCCACTACATCACATACAACTTCCTCCTTTGAACTAGGCTCCTTATCTTCCTCTGTAACTAGTTCTTGTGTCTTAACCCAAATGGGCATTAGAGCAGTCCTGACTGGACCCCAAGTTTCTAAGTTTTGAGCTCGGATAGAAACACCCCTGTCTTGTAAAAAATTTAGCTTATTGCCTGCATCTTCCCAGAACTCGATATCTAAGGTTCCCTTGTCAAGACAATCGAGGTAGTATTCCTTTACACTTCATAAAAGCTCAATGAGATGCTGTTCCTTTACCTTATAACCCACTCCACAGAGGACATATTGTAGCGCCCACAGGAAAACTCTGTGCTCTTAAGGTAAACCAGAGACCATTCTTTGTATTGAAAATCTTTTAGCTTTTGATGGTTGTCTTTTCAGATTCCACCACCTGCGCTGAACCCTAATTAGTTAGCTATGAAAGGATATAGTGTAGTGGGTCAGATGTGCTGTTAGTGAAACAGTAAGGGAGAGGGGCACTGGGCTTTCTGAGCACACTAGCCTTGCTAATGAATTTCAGCCCCGCCCCCAAGTGTCTAGGACAGCCAGGGTTGGGCTCAAAGCACTGGGTGACCAACCTTTATATCATGCTTTCCCGGATGAGCCAGAACTTAGATTAAGTTGTTTTGGAGGTCCCTATAAAGCCCCTACATATCTGGCGAATTGATCCTAGACTCCCTCACAAGGTTCCAACTCACATGTGAATGCCCGATTTCTTGGGCAGAGGAGAATAAGTGCCTTTTGCCTTCTGACTTTGGCGACTACCAACAGCTCTCACACAAAGCCTGTGCCTAACATTAAATTCTTCTGGAAAGAGATCTTTGGAGTCTGGTCAAAACCAGAACAGTCATTCACTGAACACTTTTCATTATGCAGCACACAGAGGGAAAAGGCAAAATCTAAAGTACTGAAAGAGGAGATTTGAAAGAAAGAATTTGCTGAAATATTATAAAAATATCCCTGCAACTAGTCACTGTTTTTTTTTTTAAGGGAAAAGTCTTTTTTCTTACTCACAAGCCTAGACCTAGTTGGGGGTTGTGCCATGGCGATGAGCATGTGAGTGTTTTTACAGTGTGCCTCTTGTTTCATGGACTTTTGCTTACAGCTGATGAGAAACCTTGTGTTCTAATCTGTTCCACATACTAGCTAAACTTCTCATGGTGACCTCAAGCAGTGAGTGCCCTCGTGACTTTTAACTGTTTGGCCTGTGCCTGAGACATCGTGGCAGATGCTTGGTAGAGAGAGCAAGAATCCTGCTTAGTAAAGAAGGTACAGATGTAAAATGGTCACAAGAGAGGGTGACCTTGGAAGAAATCCAATTTTCTCTGAAATCCAACACAATCTACAACCTTCCAGAAAAGCATTCCTTGTCATCTGCCCTTACCTGAGGTGGTAAGTGCATTCTGGCCAAGTTGGGGTGTTGATCACACCTGAGGCTCATAGCCCTGGTCCCTGTTCCTGGGCACAAATGTGGTAGATCCTAGGCGGCAGGATCCATGTATGTTGTGGCTGCTTCTGAACAAATACAGATGGACTACAGGAATCCTGTGGCAAAAAGAAGGATGGTGTGGTCTCTCTCTCTAAGTCATAGTGAGAGAGAGCCCTTATCCCAGACTGGACATGCTTTTTCTGTTTTCCTGGGTACAGTACATGGAGGATATTCCTCATTTACAATGCACATGTTCACATTAGGTGGTTACCTTTTGCAGACAACAACAGAGATGGTGTTGCTAATTACATCAAAGAAGAAGGATATTTGCTAATGTAAAAGTAAAATGTTTGGGTTGTTAACGCTCTATACTTGTGAGGTTGAGCTCAGATTTTAGAAAGCTGCAGTAAGCCCTTGTTCTCTCAATTCTGAGTGAGGGAGTTTTAGCAAAAGCAAGACTCATAGTGACCAAGGTACAACTGCAGGCATGGTTCCCTATGAAAAATCTTATTCATGTGCATGGTCCTGTGTGCTGTCTCACACCCCATTGGTTTTCCACGTGATGGTAGAGCTACACTTCCATGACACGCAAAAACGGTTCAGTACAGAACCCAGATTCCCAGGACAAAGGATCCCACATCTACAAACCTCCGGAATAAGGGAATGGACCTCAAACCTGAATGAAAAGAACATAAAACTCAGAATATAAATATAAAGGGTAAGGGACACAGAATGCCAAGAATTATGCATAGGTCCTCAAAATTCCAAAAACTAGGGGGTAGAACTTGAAACTACAACAACAATGTGTGGAACTTGGGACATCGGAATATGGGAGTAGATTTCCGAAGCCCCAAAACTAGGGCATGAGACTCCAACCTCAACCCAAGGGGACAGAAATGAGAACCATGAGAAGAAGGGAATTGTATTCAGAACCTGAAACACAATTGGCTGAATCTAAGAACAGGGAGAACAAGAGGGTGGAACCCAAAATGCAAGTAAAAAAGGTTTCGATCTCAGACCTGAGAACAGATTAATTTGGAACCTGAATAGTGGGAGGGAAACCAGAGAACCAATAACAATGAGATGGAATTAAGAACCCTAATGACAAGAGGATGAAACTTGGAACCGCAGTGACAAACTCATGGAACTCAGAAGCATGAGAACAAGGCGACAAAAAAAAAAAAAAAAAAAGAGTCCAAAGAGCCCCATGATATTGGTTTGAATGCCAAGAACAAGGGAATAAACTTGAATACCCAACAACGAGGGGAGAAAAATAGAAATCCAAAGAGCAAAATAAATTAATTCAGAACCCAGACACAAAGGGGAGAAATTCCAGGACCCAACAACGTGGGAATGGAAGTCACAACCACTGAAACAAGCTGATAGCATGTTAAAGCCCACAAACAAGGTGATGGAACTCAGAAATCCAAGAAGAAAGAAAGGATATTGAGAAGTCCAAGATCAAGGGGATGGAACTCAGAAACCTGAGAATGCGCAAATGGAAATTGTAATTCATACAACGAACTGATTTTACACCAATCCCAAGAAAAGAAGTTTGGGACTACAAAGCCTCATATAAAGAGGATGGTGCTTAGTGCGACAAAAACAAAGGGAAAAATTCAAAATCTCATGAACAAGGGGATGGAACTCGAAACGTCAACAACCAAGGAATGTAATTCAAAAACCACCAGAATAAACATAGGAACATGGACTCCCAAGAGAAGAGGGTTGGAACTGCAAACCCCCCAAATAAGCAGATGTAACTCAGAAAACAGAGAATGAGATGAGGAAACTTGAGTTGTCAACCACAAGAGAATGAAAATAGGAAACTCAAAATTAAGGGTAAGGGACTTGGGATCGCAAGAACAAGGGGATAGAACTCGAAAAACACCCCAAACAAGGGGTGGAATTCAGAAGCTGAGAACAGGGAGATTGAACTCAGAAGCCTGAATTCAAGGGCATTGACCTAAAGTGCAAGGAGCAAGGGGTTAACTTGCCAACACTGACAACCAGGGGAATACATTAGGAATCTGAAAGAGCAGAATAGAACTCAGATGCCCCAGAACGTGCAGACAGAACTTGAAATGATAATAAAAATTAGGTTAAACACAGAAACCCCAAGAGGGTGGATCATATATTCCCAAGTATAGGGGGATGGAGCACAGAAATACGAGAAAAGGGCAAGGGATTCAGAATTCAAGTTACATAGGAATGACACTCAGAACGCTGAGAAAAGAGAATGGAATTTGAAACCCCAGCAACACTGGGATGAATATGGGACTCTCAGGAACAATGCAATGTAATTTAGAAACCTGAGAACAATGTGAGGGGAATCCGAGGCCCATGAACAAGGGGATGGACTCAAAAAGAAAAAAAAAACACAGTGGTGGAGCTCAGAACCCCAAGATCCAATCTAGGGATTGAATCAGAATCCCAGGAAAAAATATAAAGACCTGAGAAACTCAAGATCAAGCTGATGGATCTTGAAGCCACACTAACGATGGCATGGAAGTCACAAACCTGAGTGGAAGGGAATGGAACTCCATATCACAAGGGAAACGAGATGGAATTCAGAACCCCTAGAAAAGTGCAAGGAATTCAGAATCCCCAGTGCAGAGGGATGGGACTCAGAACACGAAGAACATAAGGATGGAATTCCAAATCTAAACAACAAGGGGATACATCTGGGATTCCCAGGAACAATGCCATGCAATCAAGAAAACTGAGAACAAGAGGATAAAGTGAAAAAGACACACATGGTGATAGAACTCAGGATACTAAGAATAAGCGGGTTGGAATCAGAATCCCCAAAACAAAGATAAAGAACTGGGCAATCTCAAAAACAGGTAATGGACTCTGACAACCTAACAACAAAGACATGGAAATAAGAACCCCGAGAACATAGGCATGAAATTTGAAATCACAAGAACAAGCAAAGAAACACGGAATCTGAAACATCAGAGGATGGAACTACAAATCTCCACAGACTCAAAAGAACACGGAAAGAAGTAGGGGATGGATCTCAAAACCCAAGAAGAAGGGTATAGAATTCAGAGCCCCAATTAAAAAGAAGCCATTTGCAAATCCTAGTATAAAGGAAGGAAATTCAGAACAGTTAGATTAAGGGGCTGTAGCCCGAAGCTTGAATAACAAGGAGATCAATATTGGAATTTAGAAAACTAAGGGTAGTAAAACACGGAATGCCAAGAATCAGGCGAAGGTACTGTACTTGGAATGCAGAACAATACAGTGGAATTTAGAACCCCAAAGCAAGGGGATAAAAATCACAACCGTAACGACATGGGTATGGACTCAAAACCATGAGAACAAGGAAAGGAATTTGGAATCTCAGGTACAGAGGCTGGAAATCTGAAACTCAAGAACAAGGGGATGAAACTCAAAGTCCCAAGAACAAAGTGATGGGGATGAGAACCGGGGAACCAGTGAATGGAAATTGGAACTCCAAGAGCAACGTGATTCTACTTGAACTCCAAGAACAAAGGTCAGGGATTCCTATACTCAAGAACACTGGGACGAATCATGAAAACCCTAACCAAGGGAAAGGACCTGGAAAAGGTGATAGCAGGTGCATGTAACTCAGAATACTAAGAACAAGGGAAAAGAACTGGGAATCACAAGAACAAGGGGATGGAACTTGAAGCCCCAAGTACTAGGTGTTGGAAATAATAACCCTGAGAGGAATGGGATGGAATTGGAAACCACAAGAGGGAGTGAAGAAACCTAGAGCCTCAAGAACAAAGGGATGGAAGTACAAATACCCCAAAACTGAATGTAACTAACTAATAACCCTGAGGACAAGGCCATGGGTGTCAAAACCCAAGAAGAAGGGCACAGAATCTAGAAATGCCATTAGGAGGGGAGGAATTTGTCGTTCATATTACAGGAACATGGAAGTCAGAAAAGTGATAATAAGGGGAAGTAATTTGAAACCCCAATAAGGGGAAGATACTCAGAGTCCCAGGAACAAGGCTATGGAGCTTAGATAAATGACAATGAGGCGAAGCAAAACAGAATTCCAAGAGCGATGTGATTTTACTCGAACCCCAAGAACAAGGCCAGGAAGATTTTTTGTTGCTGGTGTTTCGAATTCCTTCCCCTTGTTCTCAGCGTTCAGACTTCCATACACATAGTAGGCATGACAATTTCTTTTTCTTTAAATGGGGGTTCTCGGTCCCATACATCTCTTTTTTGGTGTTGACTCCCTTCCCCATGTTCTTGGTGTTCTGAGTTCCATGGAATTTTGGGTATTTGTAGTTCTATCCCCTTGTTTTGGGGATTGCAGATTCCTTCACTTGTTCTCGCAGTTTCCATTTGTGTCCCCATATTTCTGGGGTTCTTACTTCCATCTTCTTCTTTTGGGAATTTCTAGCCCCACCCCCTTGGTCTTGAGATTCCCGGTACTTTCCCATTGTACTTTGTATTGTGAGTTCCATTTTCTTGCTCTCGGTTTTCCTACTTCCTTCCCCTTACTTTTGGGTTTATCTGATACATCCCATTGTTCTTAGGTATACAGTTTCCTGCCCTCATTCTTGGGGTTTAAATACAATCACATCCATCTTGGAATTCCGAATCGCATTCACTGGTGCCCTGGTTCTCATGTCCACTGCCTTGCTCTTGGGACTCTGAGTTTCATTCCCTTGTTGGGGTTTTTAAATCCATCCCTGTGTTCTTCCTCAATTGGGGCTTCATATCCGTCACCTCGTTCTTTTGGTTGCCAATTCTTTCTCTCTGTTCTTGGGATTCTGTGTCCAATCATGTTGTTTTTGTGATTTTGAGTTCATCCTCTTGTTCTGGGGATTTTGACTCTCACCCCCTTGTTCTCAGGTTTCTCCATTCCATTGTCGTATTCTGGGGATTTCCAGAACAAGATGGGGATGGTCCCCTTGTTGTTGGGATTGCTCCCCATGTTCTCAGTGTTCAGAGATCCATCACCCTGTAATTGGAATTCTAAATCTCTTGCCTTCTTCTTGGGTTTCTGAGCTCAGTGTTCTTGCTCCTGAGCTTCTGAGTTCCATCCCATTGTTATTGGGGTCTTGACTGCCATTCCTGTGTTCTGGAACTTGTCATTTCCATCCAATTGCTTTCCAGATTCATAGTTCAATCTCTTTGTTGTGAGACTTCGCAATTTACTTTCCTAGTTTTGGGGATTAGTGACCCATTGATTTGTTTTTCAGCTTCAGTCTTCTATCTTCAGTCTATCTATCTATCTATCTATCCTCGGACCTCAGGGTGCGAGGTCCGCCGCTTGTTGTTGGGGGTTTAGATTCTACTTCCTCCTTCTAGGCGCTGTCCTTTCCATATTCTTGTTAAGTTTTCACTTTCCTTCACCATGTATTTTTTTTTTTTTTTTTAGATTCCCAGTTGTTTTCCCCTGTTTTTGAGATTCTATGTTCAATCCCCTGGTCCTTGGGCTTCTTAGCTCCATTATGCTTTTGGGAAAAGGGGGCTTTGAGTTTATTCCTCTGTTCATGAGACTCCACCCCTCCCACGTCTTCTTCTTGGGCTTGCAGACAACATCATATTGACTTGGGACTCTTGTTTCATCCCCTTGCTCTCTGGTTACTGAGCCCCATGCTTTTGTTATTGGAGTTTCTAGGTCCATCCCTTTGTACTGGGGTTTCTGAGTTGCATCCATTCGAGTTTCACATTCCTAGTTTAATTCCATTATGCTCAGGGTGCCCAATCTAATTCTGTTGTTCTTGGGGATTTGTGTCCCAAACCATTGTTGCAGGCTTCTGAGTCCCGTCCACTTTTTCTCATGTTCCAGTTTCTATCCTCACGGTACAGAGTTTCTGAGTTCCATCACTTCGTTGTGAGGGTTTTGAATCCCATCCTCTTCTGATCAGTGTTTTGAGTTTCATCCTTCTGGTGGGACTCAGAATCTTGGCATTCTTCTCGTGTGCTGAGTTCCAGCCCTCTGTAATGAGATTTCCAGCTACTTCCCCTTCTTCTCTGGCTTTCTTATATGAAGCCAAGTGTGTTTCAGGTTCCAAATGCAGTCTCCATGATCTCAGGGTTGACTTATTAATCCCATTGCTTTGATGTTTGAGTTCCCTACCCTTGTTACTGGGGTTCTGATTTCCAACCTCATGCTCTATCCTTTGGAGTTGCACTCCCATTTTGTCGGGGTTTTAAGTTCCATCCCCTACTCTTTGTGTTCTGAATACTTAAGCCTTGATTTTGGGATTCACAGTTTCATCCGCTCGTGGGAGGGCTTGTAGTCTCATTCCCTTTTTCTTAGGAATCCACATTCCTTCTCTTGTTCCTTTGGTTTTGATTTTTTTCCCTCGATTCCCCGGGGTTTCAGTTGCATCCCAGTGATCTTCAGATTCCAAGTTCCATTTCCCAATTCTCAGTGTTCTGATTTTCATCTCCTTGCTCTCGGTTTTCTCATTCCTCCCACTTGGTTTGGGATTTTCAAGGTGCATCGCATTTTTTGTTGTGTATCCAAGTTCCTGTTCTCATATCTTTGGATTTGAGTAAAATCTTAATGCTTGGAATTCCGTTTTGCTTCACCTCTTTGTCCTTTTTTTTTTGTTTATTTTTTTTTAGCACGATGGCCCTGTTCTCGGGACTCTGTGTTTCATCCCTTTGTTGGAGCTTTGAATTACATCCCCTTATTCACAGTATTCTGACTTCCACCGTCCTGTAGTATGGATGATAATTTCCGTCCCTTTTAATGGAGGTTCTGTGTTCCATATCCTTCTTGTTGGATTTTTAGATTTTCTTGGTCACAGGGTTTTGATTTTCATTCCTTTTTCGAGTGTTTGTAATTCCAAACACTTGTTCTTGGTATTCTGGATTCCTTCACTTGTTCTTGTGGTTTACAATTCCATCCCATTTTTCTGGAGCTTTTATTTTCATCTCGTCGTTCTGCAGGTTTCAAATTCCATCCCCTTGTTTTTGAAATTCCCAGCTCTTTTCCCTTGTTCTAGGTATTCTGAGTTCCATACTTTGCTCTTGTTTTCCTCAGGTCCTTTCCCTTAAATTTGGGTTTTCGAGATCCATCCCAATGATCGTGGGCAAATCAGTTCTTGCCCCTGTTCTTGTGGTATAAATATAATGACATTATTCCTTTTGTAATTCTAATTTCCATTCTCTGGTTCCCAGGTTGTAATCTCCATCACCTTGTTCTTGAGACTTTGAGTCCCATCCTCTTGTTGGTGGGGGTTTGATATCCTCCCATTTATTCCTGGGGTTCAGATTTCCAGCCCCCGTACTTGATATTCCAGATTTCTTCTCTTCTCAAGGTTCTGAGTCCATACGCGTGTCTTTAGGGTTCTGATTTCCATTTCCTTGATTTTGGGTTTTGAGTTCCAGGTTTTTCTGCTGTCCCCCCCCCCCTGTAATTTCAACTACCTTCTCCTACCGTTTGGCTTTCATTGTTTTATTACCCTTGATTTTTATATTCTGAGATCTATCTTCTTGTTTTTCAAGTTTCCAGATGCATGCTCTTGTTCTGACTGCTCTGAATTCCATTTCCCTATACTGCGAATTCCAAATTCCTTCTTTTAAGTTGGGGTTCTGAATTCAATACCCTTTTTTGGGGGCTTCGAAATCCATCCCCTTCGTCACAGCTTTGCGGGTTCCATCAGATTTGTGGGGATTTGTATACTCATTCCCTCGTGTTTCAGATTCCATCTTTCTTCACTTGTTCTTGTGATTTCAAATTTCATGCCTATGTTCTAGGTGTTATTAATCTATTTTCTTGCTGTTGAGTATTCACATTTAACCTCTTGTTATTGGGATTCCGAATAATATATTGTTCTTCTGACTTTATTTTCCATCGTCTTGTTCGCAGATTTGTGAGTTCCTTTGCCTTGTCACTGGGATTCTGAGTTTTATCAAATTGTTGTCATGTTTCCAAACTTCATCTCCTTCTTGTCAGTGTCCTGACTTCCCACTCTCATTGGGATTCTGAATCCTTCCATTCTCCTCAGGTTCTGAGTTCTAAACTTTTTCTTGGCATTGTGAGATTCATCCCCTTGTTCTCTTGCTTTTAAGATTCAGTCCATTGTGTTTCAGGTTCTGAGTTCAATCCACTTTTTTTTTCATGGTTCCCATTTCCATTCTCTTATGTGGAGGTTGGTGTCCCATACCTGGATTTGAAGTTTCTAGGATCTAACCCCTGGTTCTCATGTTAAAAGTTTCATTCTTTGTCTTTGCAGGTTCAAGTTATATCCTCTTGTCCTTGGGATTCCGAGTCATTACCCTTGATCTCACAGTTGTAAAAACCAACCACTTGCTCTTGGGGTCTTATTTCTCTATACTTGTTGTTGGGACTTCATGTTCCACCCCCTCCCTTTTGAGATTCTGAGCACTTTCCCATTATTCGTGGAAACCCTCATCCCTTCCTCTTCTTGTGGGGTTTTCAAGTTCCATTTCCTTGTTCTAGGGTTCCAAGGTGCTCCCAATTTGTATTGGGGTTTCGAGTCCCATCCCTTATTTCTTAGGATTCCGAGTTCCATTCACTTATTCTCAAGGTGTTGAAATACAGAGCCTTGCACTTGGTTTTCACAGATCCTTCTTCTTGGTTTGAGGTCTTTCATGTCCTCCCCCTTGTTCTTAGGAATGCCAGTTTCTGCCCTTGTTCTTGGGGTTCGAGTACAATGGCGTTATTCTTGGAATTCCCATTTGAATCCCTTGCTTCTCAGGTACCTGAGGGCCATGGGCTTGTTCTTGGGATTCTGAGTTTCATTAGTTTTTGCCTTTTGAATTCCTTCACCTTGTTTTGGGGTTTCAGAGTTCCATCTCTCTGTACTTGGCATTACAAATTCCTTTCCTTGCTCTAGGGGTACTGAGTTTCATACCATTGCTTTCTTGCTTTCAAGTACCGTCCCATTATTATGGCTTCAAATTACACCCTCCCTGTTTTTCCAGTGTTATAACTGCCATTCTTTGTAATAGGGATGACAAAATCTTTCCCTTTAAATCGAAGTTCTGAGTTCTATATCTTTGTTGTTGGGTTTTGAGATCCAGCCCTTAGTTCTCAGGGTTCTCTGTTCCATCCAATTTTGGGGGATTGTTGTTCCATCTCTTCGTTCCTGAAATTCTGAGTTCCTTAACATTTTCCTGTGGTTTGAAATCTCATCCCCTTTTTCCTGGGCTTCTTATCTCCTAATCCTTGTTGTTGCAGTTTCAATTTCCATCCCCTTGCTCTTGAGATTCCAAGTTCTTTTTTCTTGTTCCTGGTATAACACCTTTATTTTCCTTGTTCTTCTGTCTTCAAGTTTTACTCTCTGTTTCTTGGGATTCCGAATTCCATCCCTTGGCTTGTTCTTGAATTTTACATTCTGTTTTTCTGAGGGTCCCACGTCTATTCTCTTGTTTTGGGGGTTTCCCTGTTCCTTATGAGTCTAAGATCCACTCCTTTTCCTTGTCCTTCAAATAACATCACGTTTTTCTTGGGCTCCTCCTTGCATCTCAGTGTTCTCAGGTTTCTGTGTTCAATCTCCTTCCTCTTGGGATTCTGAATCCAAGCCCCTTCTTGTTGGCGTTTCAAATTCCATTCAGGTGTTGTGACGTTTCTGCGTGTCATTCCCCTGTACCCGGTATTGTGACCTTCTTCCATTCTTCCCCACTTTCTCAGCTTCATTAATTAGTTTTATTTAGTCCTGGCGCCATTCTCTTGTTCTGGGCATTCCAAGACTCATCCCCTTGTTCTAGGGTTTCCAAATTCGATCCCCTTTTTGTTAAACTTTTGAGTTCAGTCTGTTTGTTCTCAGGCTTCTAAGGTCCATGCAATTGTGTTTTGCATTCCAAGTAAAGTCCACTTCCTCTCACCCTTCCCATTCCAATCTTCTCGTTGTAGAACGTGGAGGTCCATACACTAATTTGGGGGGTTCTGAGATGAAACTATTTCTTGGGGTTTTGGGTTACAGCCATTCTAATCTTGGGGTGGGGGGAGTTCCATCCCTATGTACATGGAATTCCACTTCCCTTCACCTAATTTTTGGTGGTCTGAGGTCCTTCCATTCAATCTGCGTATTCTGAGTTTCATTCCCTTGTTGCTGTGGCTCTTGAGATCCACCCCCCTGTTCTCGAGGTTCTGAAGACCATCTCCTTTTTGGAGGGGAGCTTTTGTTGTACCCCTGTGTTCTTGGGAATCCAAGTTCCTTCACTTGTTATTTCTTGTTTAAAATTCCATCCTCTTCTTTGCATTTAGAGTTCCATCTCCTGCTTCTCAGGGTTTTTATCCCCATCCCTTTGTTTTCATAGTTTCAAGTTCTATACCCTTGTTCTTCATATTCTCAGTTATTTCTCCTTCTTCTTGTGTTTTGAATATCCACCTTCTTGTTCTCAAGATTCCGAGGCCTCCTCTGGTTCTTGGGCTGTTGAATAATATCACATTGTCCTTGGGATACTGTTTGCCATTTCCTTGTTCTCTGGTGATTGAGTTCCACCACATTGTACTTTTGATTCTGAGATTCAACCACTTGGTGTGGTTTCAAATTCCATCCCCTTTTTCTTTGGATTATGGATTCCATACCTCTTCAGAGGGATTCTGAGTTCCTTCCCTTCTTTACTGGATTCTGATTTCCATCCCTTTATTCTTGCAATTCCATGTTACATCCTAGTGTTCTTGGGGTTCTGAGTTCCATACCATTTTTCTAGTGATACAATTCACTTGTTCAATTCACTTGCTTTCTTGTTTCTGAGTTTCATGCCATTATTTTAATTTTAATTTATTTTTATTTTTATTTTTATTGTTTTTAGTTTTGATTTTTATTTAATTCTTGTTCAAATACAGTTTTCTGTCTTATGTTCCCAACCCTGCTTCCCCCCCAGTGCTCCCCTACCCCCTCCCATTTCTGCCCCCTAACAGTTATTGTCCATGTGTCCTTCATACTTGTTCATGTGATCCCATTCCCTTCCCCCCTATGATTCTCTCCCATGCCATTTTTAATGAGGTTTCAAGTTTTGTCCCCTTGTTTTGGGATTTCTGAGTTCTACACGATTGTGTTTCTGATCCCCATCTTATCCCCCTTTTGTTCAAGGTTCTCAATGCAATCCCTGTCTTGTTGGGGTTGGAGTACCATTCCATTGTTTTCAGGCCTCTGAGTCCCATATACTTGTAGTCAAGTTCTGAATTCCACCCCCTTGTGTTGGGATTTCTAGTTCCATCCCTTGTTCTTGGAATTCCGAGTTATTTGCCCTTGATCTGGGATTTCATATTCCCATCCCTTTGCTGTTTGCCTTTGAGTTGCATTCTCTTGTTCTCGGGGTCCTCAGTTACATCCACTTGTTTGGGTGGACATGTAGGATTAGGGTTAATCCCAAGAACTGGAGGATGGAACTCAAAACCCCAATACCAAGGAGTGGAACTTGGAACCCGAGAACAAGTAGATGGGACTCAGAAGCCACAAAATATGGTATGGAGACTCCAACTCCAACATCACAGATATTACTTTTGGGAACTTGAGGAAAAGAGAAGGTTTGACTAGGAATCCAAAATGTGATTGGATGGTATGCAGAAGTCCCTGAGAAAAAAGGGAGGTAGTTCAAAATTCCAATAATGTGAAAATAGAACACAGAACCCACAGAACAAGGGGATTGAACTGAAATCTCCACAACAGGGGGATGCATCTATGAAACTGGAGGAAATGGGAAGGAACCATTCACCTTTAGAACAAGGCGATTAAACTCAAAACACCTCGTAAAGGGGCAAGAAGTTAGGAAACCTGCCAAGAAAAGGATAGAGCTCAGAACCCCAAGGACAAGGGAAAGGAACTTGCTGTCACAAGAAGAGATGGATGGACTTTTGAATCCCAGGGAGAAGGGAGGAACCCCTGGACACATAGACAAAGTTGATGGAACTCGACAAACAAAGAACAAGGTGAAGGACCTGAAATCCACAGAAAAAGAGGATGAAATTCAGAAATCTCAGAACAAGAAGAGAGAAGCCAGAACACCAACAACAAAGGAATGAAATCAGAAAAATGAAAACAATGGGATAGAACTGAGAACTCTGAGAACATGGGCGTGAATTTCAATGCCACTGAACCTGGGCAAGGAACCCAGAATCCTGAGAACAAAAGGCAGATCTTGAAAACCAAAGAACAAGGAGATGGAACGATGCTACAAAATGGCCAAACTCATCAGGTTTTGTGGGCTGAATTCACAGGTAGCCCTCCATAATCTCTT